>NW_017731603.1:69894-80134 GCF_001890085.2 Hipposideros armiger | reverse complement strand
AAAAAAAAGTGAAGAATATAATAACTGAAATGAAGAATGCACTAGAAAGAATCACCAGCAGATTAGATGAAGCAGAGGATCCAATCAGTGATTTGGAAGACAAGGTGGCAGAAAACAGCCAATTGGAACAGCAAAAAGAAGAAAGAATCCAAAAAATGAGGATAGTTCAAGAGCCCTCTGGGACAACATCAAGCATAACAACATTCGCATCATAGGGGCACCAGAAGGAGGAGGGGAAAGCAAGGGACTGAGAACCTATTTGAAGAAATAATGACTGAAAACTTTCCTAACCTGGTGAAAGAAATAGACACACAAGTCCAGGAAGAGCAGAGAGTCCCAAACAAGATGAATCCAAACAGGCCCACACCAAGACGCATTATAGTTAAAATGGCAAAGGTGAAAGGCAAGAGAGAATCCTAAAAGCAGCAAGAGAGAGGCAACTAGTAACTTATAAGGAAGCTCCCACAACTGTCAGCTAATTTCTCAACAGAAACTTTGCAGGCCAGAAGGGATTGGCAGGAAATATTCAACATGATGAGAATCCAGGACCTACAACCAAGACTATTCCACCCAGCAAGGCTATCATTTAAAATAGAAAAACAGATAAAGTCCTTCCTAGACAAGAAAAAGTTAAAGGAGCTTATCACCACCAAATCCGTATTACAAGGAGTGTTAGAGGGACTACTTTAAGATGGAAGAAAATATATATCAGAATTATGAATAATGAAATGGCAATAGGTACATATCTATCAACAACTATTTTCAATGTAAATGGATTAATTGCTCCAATCAAGAGACATAGGGTGGCCTGAATGGATAAGAAAACAAAAACCCTTACATATGCTGCCTACAAGAGACTCACTTCAGATTGAAAGACACACACAGACAGAAACTAAAGGGATGGAAAAAGACATTTCATGAAAATAGAAACGAACCAAAACCAAAACCAAAAAAAAGCTGGGCTAGAATACTTATACCAGACAAAATAGGCTTTAAAACAAAGGTTATAATAAGAGACAATGAAGGACCCAGTAATCCCACTTCAGGGTATTTATCCGGAGAAACCCAAAATGCTATTTCGAGGGGACGAGTGCATCCATATGTTCATTGCAGCATTGTTTACAATGGCCAAGATGTGGAGGCAGCCTGCGTGTCCATCAATGGAAGAATGGATAAAGGGGAGGTGGTACATATATTCAATGGAATATTGCTCAGCCAGTGAAGGGCATGGGTTGTTGCCATATGCAGCGGCATGGGTGGACCTGGAGGGTATTGCGCTGAGTGCAGCGTCAGACAGAGAAAGACAGAGGCAATGTGGTTTCGCTTATATGTGGAATCTAAACAGCAAAATTAAGTGACAAAACAGAAACAAACTCAGAGATACAGAAAACATTTTGATGGTTGCCAGATGGGAGGAGGGGTTGGGGGTGTGGATAAAAAAAGGGGAAGGGATTAAGAAGTACAAACTGGTTGTTACAAAGTAGTTATGGGGATATAGGGTATAGCATAAGGAATATAGTCAATAATATGGTAATAACTATGTATGGTTACTAGGTGTATCAGGGTGATAGTTGGGAAGGTGTCGAAGGGCAGGGTGACAAAGGTGAAGGGATTAAGCAGTATGAATTGGTGGTCATGAAATAGTCACAGGGATATAAAGTAAAGCATAGGGAATATAGTTAATAATACGGTAATAACTATGTATAGAGCCAAGTGGGTACGAGACTAGTCAGGGGGATCACTTCTTAAATTATATAAATGCCTAACCACTGTGCTGTGCGCCTGAAGTGAACATCAAATAATATTGAACATCTGCTATAATTGAAAACTTTAAAAGGGGGAAAGGTGAAGGGAAATAAGAGGTCCAAATTTCCAGGTATAAACAAGTAAGTCACATGAGGAAAATAAGAGAATGTAATGTACAATATGGGGAATATAGTCAATAATATTGTGATAGCGTGGTATAGTGTCTGATGGTTGCTGGACTTATCATGGTGATCTCTTCTTTATGTATATAAATGTTAAACATGTATGATATACCCCTGAAACTAATATAATATTGTACAATAGCTATATTTTAATAAAACTCTTTTTTTAAAAAAAGATTTTATTGGGGAATTTGGGAAGGGAACAGTGTTGGGGAATTGAGGAAAGGGAACAGCCAAGTTGTTGTCTTTCAATCTTAGTTTTGGAGGGCACTGCTAATTCAGCTCCAAGTGCAGTCACCATCTGGGCACCTATGGGCGGCTCGCGGCCGCTCAGCTCAAGGTGCCATGTTCAATCTTAATTGCTGGTGGGTGTAGCCCACCATCCCATGCGGGAGTCACACTGGAAACCTTGTTAGGAGCACATGCTCTCACCAGCTGAGCCATCCTGCCACCTGTTGGCAACTCAACGGCAGCTCAGCTCAGACCCAGCTCCATGTAGGAATTGCACCGGTGGCCCTGTTGCTCAGAGCTTGCGCTCTTAACCAACAGAGCCACTCGGCTGGCCCCAATAAAACTCTGTTTTAAATAAGGCTTTATTTTTTAACTTAGCCCTTTTGCTTCATGTGTGAACATGGTATGTCTAGGCCTTTTAGAGAATGTGAAGTAGAAGCCAAGTTTTCAGTGGTCTATAATGGTCCTAGCAGTCCTTCAAGGTTTATCATAACATTTTCTCAGGTTTATAAATTACTGGATGGCAGCTGACATGGACAGAGCACCTACTCTTTGCCCAGCCCTGTTCTGAGGACGTCCACACTGTAACTGAGACTCATTCAGGTCTCACGACAACCCTCGGACAATTCCCACTGTAAAACGGGACATAGCTGTGAAACCTCCACACTAGTGTGACCCAAGGCCTGGGAGACGCCTGTTCTTGGAATGACCTGGATACTATGACCAATGGACATCTCACTGCCATCAAGTTGTCCCCAAGACCAAGGCCTTTCCTGAAGTGTCTGGCCGGGGAAAGTGTCTCCCAGCCCTAGTTCTAGGTTTGGCGTGACCTTCAGGAAGAAGAGGTTCACGTCCAAAGCACATGCCTGAGGTTCATGTGCCAACAGCCCAGGAGGAAAGGGGCAGAACCAGTTTTGCAGAATGAGTGAAAAAGAAGAAATGTAGGGTATCTTCTCCCCAAATACTGTGGGACTGATTTATACGACTAACTTACAATTAATGAAAACTCAAGGATCATCTAAATTTCAGAACTCTTTTATAGGTTTGTGCCAATGCATGAATCACTGAGAAAAAATGGCTCTCACTGAGTGTTGCTACTTTTATTAAGTATGGCAAGGCATCACATGAGCAAAATATTCGTGTGAGTATATCTCAGGTCTTGTCGGAGCCTCAGGACAGGCCAAATAGAATTCTCTCTTTACTGCACGTTTATCTCTACCCGAGACAAGGGTATTCAAGGTGAAATCTGTGCAGAATTCAGCTCCACACCATGGTTTGTCACAGAAGGTGATCAATGGATGTCACACACTCCTTCATGCCTGTACTTTCTGAACTGATTTGGGGACCTGAGTCAAAGTCCTTCTCCGAGGAAAGAAAACTCAGACCAGCAATACAGGCATTCTCACCTTTTGGTTTCGCCATTTGCAAATGATGCTTTGAAATGAGCCTTTGCAAGCAGACTTACTGTATTTGATTCACCTGAGAATGGTCCTCATGTGCTTTGCAGAAAATATGGAGGGAAAGAGAAACACATCTTACTGTGGGTTCATGGACATGAGGTGGGACTTGTTTGCTGAGTAAGAAGCTGTGAAGGGCCCAGTGTCCCAGCAGGTGACAGGGAAGGTCCGTAATGACTGAGGCACCAGGCAGATTCCTCATTAAGTCCCGTTCAAGGAGACAGTCACCCAAGGAGACAGTCCTTCACTTGCCTTTGGAATGGATATGGCAGCAATGGTCAGCCTGGTGACGGGACACCCATAAGAACATAACCCTCTTTTCTATTTCTATCTTCTTCCTAAGTCAATATTGTCCTTGGCAACAGAAGCTCCAGCTGAATGATGGAAAGAAGTGAGTCCCAAATAATCCGGACAGAGAATAATGTGTTCACAGGGAATTAACTATTGACTCATATCTCAGACTCTCTCATCCATTTCTTAGTTCCTGAACCTAAGCCAACTTTGTTTCTCTTGTTCCTGTTCCCTTCATATTGTCCCTGCTTAAACCCATGTGGCTTTTCTATCCTATGAGGCTGTCCTGTCCCTCTCTTGACACCAAGAGGCACACTGCACGCTTCCCTTCCCTTGCCACGTGCCATCTGCTCTCAGGGCCTGTGTACTTGCTGTTCCCTGGGCCTGGAACACTCTTCCCCAGATGTTCCCCTGGATTTCACCATCCAAGCTTAAAAGTGCCTCCTCCGATGCTTGCCTGGACCTCCTTACAGGCTGCTGCCATGTTTGTGGTTTGTTGTTCTTTACACCATCGCTTTCCCTTGATCCCTCAGTCAGCTGTAGGCATGTTTGTTGCCTCCCCTGAGAGAGATAAGCTGCACTAGTGCCAGGCTCTGCTCTAACTTGTTCCTACAACTGAACCTGTGACATGTAGCACAGGGCCTAGTCATAGGAGAATCAGGTTGTGAACAATGGATGGAAGGATAGAAGAAGGATGGGTGGGTGGGTGGATGGATAGATGGATGGATTGAATCTTCCATAGTCCTGATGACCCTGTTTTAAGCTCTGTGATAGGCTCTTTACATAGAGTGTCTGTCATCCTTACAAAACCTGGCATGGTACCACTTATGCCCATTTTAGAAACTGGGAAAAGGGAGCTCGGCGTGGCCAGCACTTTAACTCCCCCAGGGTCACCGCGTGATCATACGTTGCATCCAAGATTCAAATCCACATCTGGAGGAGTCCACCATTGGGCACTGCCTCCCCTAAGCATCAGTTTTTCTACTTCTCACATTGTCCTTCGAATCAGTGGCACAAAATCCGTAAAACTACCAAAAACTGGACAAATTTAATTCGAGATTTATAATTAAAATGATACAACTGACTTAACTAAGTGAGATAGTCTTTGTAAAAACAACCTTGAAAGCAGGGAAGACAATTATATTTTCCAACTCCAGCCCTACTGAAAAAGTGTCTAAGGGCAAAGGCAGTCTGCCTCCCAGAGGCGGTATGCGGTACTGCATCCAGCCTGGGTGTTCGTGAAGCAAGAGGAACAGACGATATGAGATTTTTTGTACCTTGAAGATGGAGAAGGAAAAGAAAAACAACAGGAGGAAGAAGAGGAGAAAGAGGGAGAGGAGGAGAGGATGGGAAAGGGGAAAGATGGAATGAGGAGGGGATGGGGAAGAAAGGGAGGATTGCATGGAGGAGGAGGGCAGATAATGAGACCACCATAGTAATAAAACAATAAGGCTCACAATGTTGTAATTTGCTTTATTATTTAGCAAGCACATCTGCATTTATTGCATCTACTGTCAGGTACCATTACTGCAGCTCTTTAAAAAGCTCTGTCTCCTTGGTTTCTATAATCCACACAGGCTGGCTGGGTTCTGGTGATTCTGGCTGTGGTTTCCTGGCCCAGAGCCAGGTTCATCCTGTGACTCATTCCCTCATTGGTGGGAGGGATTACGGTGGCCACCAGGAGAATAAAAGGAGGAGTTCAGGGCACTCACCTCCACAGTGAGTTCCTTCTTCCCGGCCACATCGGCGTCACCAGCCCAGAACCGCTGCCTCCACCATGAAGCTGCTGACAGTCCTCATGCTGATTGCCCTCCCCCTCTCCTGCTTTGCAGGTGAGCGCTGCCCAGGAGGGCGGGCTTTGGTTAAAGGTTGTTGTCAGGGCCCCTGTGGAAGACCTCCTGTCCCCCAAGCCCAAACAGAGCATGTCATTTCTCTAGTGTCCTCGCTTTTCATGTGTTTGTCTTTTTGGTGCTGTGAAAGCCAGGAAGTGTGGGGAGCAGGGAGGAAATGTCTCAGGGGTGGAAGAAAATCCCAGATCCTGAGTTTACTCTCCTCGATTTGAGAACTCAAGACCATTGACCATAATCTTTCTGAATGTGTATCTCTAATGGGATAGAAGATGACAAACATCATAGCTACGTCCCAAAAGGATTCAGACCTCTGTAAGTGAGCCCACTTTTCATGCTTTCATCCCAGGTTCTGGCTGCTTGCTCCTTGAGAAACTGATAAATGATACAATTTCTACTGACGTGACCACGGATCAGTACCTCAAGGATTATCAAGAATTCATACCCGGGGAAACCACTAAAAACGCCGCAGAGAAAATGAAGGATTGTTTCCTCAAAGTTGGCAAGAATGAGACGACTCAGGCCAACATCCAAAATATGATGGTAATTTCTATTTCTTCTTTAAGTACTTTTAATCCACTGGACAGGGAGAATCAGGTTCTAAGTTTGTCACTTATTACGTGAAAGCAAGTGTTGACCATGCTTTGTTTCAGTGACTTTCATTGTTGGTGAGTGTGAATAATACTGTGACATCAAGAAAGCCATCCAAGGTTCAGTGCTGCTCTGTCTCTGACTTTGTGGAATCTTGAGAGAAAGAGAAATGAAAAGGGCAAAGGGGCGGGGGGAAACGCTTGGGCGAAGGCTTCTGTAGCCCTCAGCTTAGAAAACATCTAAATTTAACAAGACCTTCCTTCACCTGTAAGAGTGATCACAAAAATAAACTCCTTTTGTTCATAGATCAAATAGTAAAACATTTTAAAGAATCTTCAATAGAGTCCAGGGAATTTGTTTTCAGGATTATTCCATATCTTATTAACACAATCTAAAATGCACTTTCAAGCAATCAGAGTTTGTTGGTATAAAAGATTGAATTCCTGACCATCATTTAAAGACCCATAAATGACAAATGCAGATCATGGGTATGAACCCGCCACGGGTGAGGGAATTGTTTAAGCAAAAATCAGTAGTTTAACAATGAGATAATCTATCTAATTGTAACAGATTTGTTAGTTTTTACCTAGCATTTATTGCCTATCCTAATGTAACATTTGAAACATTCCAGGGTAGACAATTTGGAAGTATTGCCAAAGCACAAACATAAAAGCATACATCACTAAGAAGATCTGAAACAGGGCGCAACATGGAAGGGCCTGGAAAACACGATAAAAAAGAGAAAGGCAGCCAGAGAAAGAGAAATATAGCATGACTCCATTTCTATCAGTTTTCTAGAGTAGCCAATGTCTTAGAAACAGAAGGTAGAATAGAGGTTTCCAGGGCTTGGGTGGTGAGGAAATTGGAGATTTTTAACGGGTACAGTGCTGCAGTTCAGCAAGATGCCAACATCCTGCAGTCTGGCTGCACAGCAAAGAGAATATTCTTAACACTACCAAACTGTATATTGAAAATGGTGAAAATGGTAATATTTATGTTATGTGTATTTACCATAATTACATTGTTTAGAAAGTGAACAACCGCTGCGATTAAAGATGGTAGGAATTTTTTCTTTAAACCTAGATTAGGCAAATCAGCCAGATCGCACATCTCCGACACTTTGTGACACACAAACGATGTGGTGGAGGCACCAGACTGTTTTTTATATTTCTAACCTGTAAGGCCATACAGGAACTCAAAAACTTCACATGTCCTTGCATTCGAGCCGAGATATTGAAATTGGTAACACAGCATAATTTTGTTAGATATGTTATTTCAACAAACAGGAAACATGCTGATAAAATTATTTAAGTGACCCCGGGGATGGGCGTGGGGGCGACCTGGAAACACAAGCACCTCTTAGGCACCCATTAATGTCTCCTGAACAATAGAATAAATGATGAGATAATTGTGAATTTACTTCCTGCACTATTTTTCTTGAATGTGAGATATGTGTTAACAAATGCAGGAAAACAATAAGAAATGTTTGGTTTTCCAGATTTTCCCCTTATGAGGAACGGAATGTAGGTGATGTCTCTGTTTTTGTTTTCCAGCAATATGTATATAACAGTACTCGGTGTGCTAGATTTTAACTTTCCACAAGACCTTCAGCTCAGACAACTACAGAGAATGATCAGAACCGACTGTGTATTGGTAGAAACCACAACTTACCTTTCTATTTTTGTCTTTTGATCTGCAAACTTCAAGACAAGTGTTGAAACCTCAAATGCATTTTCATTTCAATAAAGTACTTGCAAACCTAAAGTTCTTTTCTTGTTATCTGATGAAAATGGAGACCTTAGAGAGACTCACATCACACATGCGTGTGCTCACACACACGCACACACACACACACACACACACACACGCACTCATTACTCAGTGAAGAGCTCATGGGAGCAGGACTGCAGCATCTGAGCAGCACGCTGTTCCTCACACAGGAGCCCAACATCCACCCTCTCTCTGGAAAGTGCATTTGCTCCCCTCTAAACCCCATTTTCTGGGATGGTCTCTGCCTTGCTCAGGCTCTGAGGTCCTGGTGACTGCGTCAAATTCAAGTTCCCTGATCTCCTTCAGTCCTCGTGTCCACACTGAGCCCTGCTCACCATGGGCGAGCTCTCTGTGTCCCTGGCCCGAGTGTGCGGGGAGGGGAACAGAGCCAGTGAGAAAGGGGACTCAGGCAAGGCAGGGATGAGTCCTGTCTTCATACTAAGATTGGATACAGGCCTCAATTTGGCTTTTAAAATCTTTCATTACAAAGTTATTTTCCATACCCCTCTGTGCTCCTAACCCCAAACCTCAGGAAAAACACTGATTTGCCTGTGTTCCTATGCGTGTGGACATTTACGTGCAAACCAATGAATAGGACTCATACTCACCTGCTTCATCCCTTTCACACCTCAGATCTTTCACTACTCCAGTCCTTGTGGGCTCTTAGATAGAATTCCATAATCATGGTTCCTTTCCATTATCATAAGCCTCATAGAATCTTGATCCTTAGCAGAACACAAGTTTTTCTGGGAGTCATATGTCCACATTGATACTTATTTGATGTGGGGGTCAATGAAATAAATATTTTGGAAAGTTCCCAACACAGAGCATGACCAGGGGAATTCCTAGTTCTTTGCATTTTCTTTCCCTGCTGTTCATCCAAGGCAGATAGATCCCAAGGCCACTAGCACAGAACACAGCATATATTTGATGGTATTTCTATTAATATAAGACAAATCCTTGATTTGTGTACCTCTGACCCATCAATTATCTTCAGATTTCCCAGGCAAGCCCACTCAGACAAAAAGTAGATTCACCAAGAACTTATTTGCAGTGACTTTATGAGATACTCCTATAAGTTAGACCTTTTCGCTTGGTCATGGAGCAAGGAGTGGCACAATCAGGTCAATTCGTGGGGCTGGCATGCAGTAGGAAATGTCCATTGAGATATTCTTAAACTGAGCACAACTGTAAGATCAGATCCACCAGATGGCACCACCATGTCGTGTAGCTCTGGCACCTCCCGAAACACTGGCGGTCTCCCATTGGTCGCTAAGAGGAGCCTTTAAGTTTTGTTCCTGGATGCAATGGTCAAAGTGACTCAAGCAAAGGGAAAGTTTCACTCAGATTTGTACTAGTTTAAAAATCACTGCCCAGCTCTTTTCTGCGTGACAAAACAGGGCTCTGCGTGGTCACACCAGGCTCGTTTAATGCCTGTCTCTTTCAATTTCACACCCACAGGAGAAGCAGGAGATGAGAAAATGAGGGCAACATAGGCTGATGAAATGATGAGAACAAATGGGGTAGAGCCCATGATAAGGGCTGACCCTGAGGGTGGAGGTAATAGAGGGGCCGAGGAATGATCACGTTGGTGGTGTGTAGAAGGACAAGGAAGGAAGATGTGGACGATGAAGCTGGAGAGAAGTGGAGAGGACACGAAAGTGCCTCCTTTGGACAGGAACGGCAGTGCCTGGACTTATGGTTCCTGCTAAAGGGACCATCTGAGTAAGGCGCAGTGTTGAGTGTTGTACAGACACACTACCATTTAATTCCTATTGTTTTATTGTAAAGAAAGGGTTGTCCCCATTTACTGAAACTTAGATTAAGTAGCTCCCCAAATTGGCATAGTCCATACACCTAGAGTTGGAGAAATGGATCCACACCTCAAGTCCTTGACGTTACTGATGGGTCTCCCTGCCTCTTCCCTGTTGATTTCGGGAAGGCATCAGGACACACAGTGGTGCCCTAGAGAAAGACAGATTTAAAACTGCATATGGAGGTGCAGTGGCGCATTGGTTAAGAGCTGTCTTGGGATGCCAGAGGGCTCCGGTTTGGATCCCACATGAGGGCCAGTGACACTGCCCTCTACAGCTAAGATGCTGAACAACAGCTCAACCTGGAGCTG
>NW_017731603.1:66028-67004 GCF_001890085.2 Hipposideros armiger | reverse complement strand
GTGGAAGAACATCACTGGGGTCCCGCCTGGAAATCTCATGGGCCTGTGACAATGTCATATGGACAGATCCCATAGTTATTTGATCGCAGCCTGAATGTTCACTGTGACATTAGAGGGCTTTAAGCTATGCTAGGCTTGATCACTGTAGTTTTTTAGTCCTTCTTTTGCCATTAGATTTGTATATGACTGTGCCAGTGCTCTGGAGTTTGGGTTTATGGTTGTAATTTGCTGTGTAAGTCTTTACATACCAATTGGAAAATCTGTCCCAAAACTTGAAACTTTTCGCATGAGTTATTACTGAGTAATTTCCCCAAAAGAGACTGTATACTACAGTAAATGAAGTAACATGTCCACACTAAAAGAATCTGGGTAAATCTGTACAGGTGTTCCTCTAGTATATACATCATTGCAACATTTCTGTGAGTTTGAAGTTATTTCTAAACACAAAGTTAAAAATTGTGTTCCCGAGGGAAATGTATGGTGATAAATACAGATTCTGCCTTCTTGGAACAGAAGGCCTAAGACCACTCAGAGGCTGTACATGATTTAGCTGGGTCACAGGAGTACGCCTTGATAGAAAGTGTTGTACAAAAAAAATCTACAGGGGACAAAGGCTCTCCAAACTCTAGATTGTGTCCCAGTGCTATCCGGACAGGATTCCTGCACTATGACTGCATGAGTAGGGCAGGGCACACAGGAGAGATGTTATGGAAATTCAGGAGGAAACCAGGCATTTCTGGTATTTTTCTTCCTTTTTCTTAATAGGTTGTGACACACAAGAGATAACAGGACCATTGCTTCATGACAAGAGTTGGTGAAGAAGATGAAGGAAATGATGTCTGATGTCCAGCAGCCTTTCCCTCATGATGGGTCTTCCTTTGCAGCTCGCAGCTTATAGCAAGAAGTGAGAGCACACGTTAGGTGGACGAGGGCTGCTGGCAGGTGGTCTGTGGAAGCAGTGAGTAGCGGTGCATCA
>NW_017731603.1:64484-65708 GCF_001890085.2 Hipposideros armiger | reverse complement strand
CTGATTCTTTGAATTCCTATGAGTTATAAGGTAAATGTTACATCACTGTAATTTGTCAGTCAAAATTATTTTTTATAATTTATCTGCCACAGCTAAATTAGGCTCTCCTTTGGATTTACAGTGGCACGTAATTAGAAATCACTTTCTATTGAAAGTAGTTCCGGTACCACAATATAAACTTTTTTTTGAAGTCTGGAGATTTGTACATGCAGAGATGTGGTCTGTATGGAGATTGTGACGGAGGACAGTCCGTCTCTGTGTTTGGTAAATTGGAGCAGGAGTGATTATGAAAGTGGAGGCTGGAAATGACAGTCAGAGAGAACATGGGTATGTATAAGGTAAAGCATACTTGATGTTACGATCTAGAAGCGGTCCCTTAAAAGTTTTTATCCCTCTGGCATCAGTTGATCCGTGTGAAGACCAAAGGCCTAGAGAATACCAGGGATTTCAATCTGAGCCAGAAGGGACATGTGTGAGCAGCACATCCTGCTGAGGACAGGAGTCCAGAGCCCCTGTGTGCCTGGGGTCAGTGGTACCTATTCCCACCCATCACCCTCCTCTACCCTGAGTTCCAGTGTCCAGTGTTTAGGATTTTTAAAGTCACAATAACAGTGACTCGGATATGACCATAAAACAGTAAATTATGTTATTGAAGAGTAGTGACCTTGTCTTAACTGAGAGAAATCCCAGTGGAACCAGAGCCAATTCAGAAGCACACTCAACATTTAGGATAAATAAACATTCCTGTTGGCAGAGTCAATTAGACTCAGTCTCATATTGACTTTGGGAATGAAGTGATTTACTCTGTTTGACTTAGTATTTATATTTTTTCCATTCTGTTCTGTAATGTAAGAGCTGAAATTTACTGCCAGACACTGTGTTGAGCACTTTTCCTGTATTAATTTATTTATCCTAACACAAATGCTATCGGGGAAGCACTACGATATTGCTCTTATTACACAGATGAGCCAGCTGAGGAGGAGAAGGTGATGCATTGCTGAAGACCCTCAAGTAGAAAGTTCCAGAGCTGAGCTTGAAACCAGGTAGTCAAGGCCCAAAGCTTGGCTCCTTTCCACTACTCCATAAATGAAAACATTCCAATTTTGAATCATCCTAACCATACTTTAGAGATCAAAATAGAGTACAAACTATCATACAAGGATGATGATGGGGACAGCACTGAATTTGAAGAATAATTTGAAAACAGCTACATGATTTTAAATT
>NW_017731603.1:57466-60534 GCF_001890085.2 Hipposideros armiger | reverse complement strand
TATACAACACCTTGATTACTTACATCTTCTGTTCATTCTTTAACCCTCTATTAACTGACACCTCACTTAGGAACCCGACTTTGACCTTCCTGACCCAATTAGAACTATCGTGCTCACTTGCCTTCAAGTTCCTCACTTTGCTATATCCTGGAGTTTAAGAGGGAAAGTGACTTAGGTACAGAAAGAGGCAGGCACAACTTTGGTATCAAAACACTAGAGAAATGAAGCAGCAGCAGATTAAATGGCTTGAAAGGTTTGATTCCTTTCACAGTCTTTATCTAAGGCCTCAGGGTCCATGGGAGATGCTTCAAGATAGCGCTTGGAGAAATCGAATGGACTAAAGAAACCAGCCCAAATAATCACCACCTTTGAACCTCAGAAAAGTATTGAGGAGCATTCTCTCTCCCATTCCAGGTGTGTTTTCCTGGCTGAGGGGAAGGCCAGTTTGTTAAAGACACTATCACCCCTCCCTTCCAAACGAATGGCTTAGTGTGGTTTAAATCTCAGTTACGTTACCAAAAATGGATCTAATTTAACAAGTTCTTCACTTTTTGCTTGTTTAAATCATCTCCACTCTGCACATCTTGAGAGGAGAAAGCTTGGTATTTTCAACCTTCTTTGTTGCCAGAGTAGCATAGATTATTTGCTCAATCAGTAGTGCATTAATAGAAACAATTTGTAGAATCAGTTCAACTATGAGAAATAGAGGAATTGCAGTCTCCACCTGGGGATGGGTCATCTCTCTCACTTACTACTCATGGTCCTGGAGATTCAAAACAACTGGGACTGTGATTCCTGCTCTTCCTTCCAAGGAAGGGAGACAAAAGTGATGGAGTACCAAATCCCCAAAGACAATTTGAGGTCACTTCCAGAGAGGATTCCAGCGCATGGGTTCAAAGGACCCAGGTACAGATATGCAAGGATCTAGCCTGAGAAGCTGCAACTACTTCAGCCACCTGGGTTTCTCCTGGTTGACATTTTGCCCCTTCCCCGGAAGTCCATGTTGCTCAGTTCCCAGGATGCAGTGAGATCAGGTCTTCCTCTGTCTTGACCCTGTGCATAGTTGTTGAAGGCTGACGGCTACACTAGCATAGATACTTTCTCTATTTATCTTTGTGTCATACCTTCCAAGAAGCCTCCCCGAATGCCCCTGGGGAGGTGCACATTTTGCATGCTTCCACAATTTGTTAAGCAGGACCATTGCTGGGTTGCTGGGGGTACTATATACACTGCTTCTCCAAACACTGTAAGAGGTGATGTCAAAAGCTGAGCACACATGACTTCTGCCCTCTTCCCATCTTGCACTCTCCCATCATTGCCTTCCATTGGAGAGGCTAACAAGATGGCAGCTGGCAAGAGAATCTGGCATACATAACTCACAGAACTTCTGTTCTAGCATAGAGATGAGTAGGACAAAGAAACTCTGAGCTAAAGAAATATAGACTGTATCTGGCCCGCAGTGATTTAACCTACAGAGGTTTGATATTTTTCTCTTTTTCTTTTTAAAATAGTCTTATATTAGTTTCAGGTGTACAAAACAACATACTGCTTAGACATTTATGCCCCTCACAAAGTGATATCCCCCCAAGTGTGCTACCCTCTGACATCGTATATAGCTGTTACAGCACCATTGACTATGTTACAGAGGCTTGACTTTATTTTTCAGCCTGAGGGAGGTCATTTTTCTTTTTTTTTTNTGTTGGCAGTGGAATAGACAACTGTACCATGGAACAAAACAGGGAGCTCAAAACTGGATTCATTTATATGGGGAACTTAATAGATAACATAAACAACATTACAATCCAGTAGTTAAAAGATTATTTCTCTTTTTGGTCAGGAATCACTAATAACCATTTGGAAGAAAGAACATGAGGCTTCTACCTCTTATGAGATTCAAAATTTAAACTGGCTGTAAGGTTAACACGTAAGACATCAACAAAATGAAAAGACAACCCACTGAATGGGATACGATTTGGCCAATTATACTTAGATAAGTGGTTAATATCCAAAACTTACAAAGTCTCATGCAACTTAATACAAAAACACCAAACAATTTAATTTAAAAATGGGCAGAGGACCTGAAAAAGACATTTCTCTAAAAAGGACATAAAGATGGCCAATAGCCATATGAAAAGATGCTCAAGGTCACTAATCACCAGAGAAATGCAAATTAAATCCACAATGAGATATCACCTCACCCTCGTCAGCATGGCCATGATCAATAAATCAACAAACAAGTGTTGGAGAGAACATGGAGAAAAGGGAACCATTGTGTACCATTGGTGGGATTGCAAATTGGTACAGCCACTATGGAAAACAGTATGCAGGTTCCTTAAAAAATTAAAAATAGAACTACTTTATCACCCTGCAATATACTTCTGGGTATTTATCTGAAGAAATCTGAACACTAATTTTAGAAGATATATGCACTTCTATGTTCATTACAGCATTATTTACAGTAGGCAAAATATGGAAGCAATCTAAGTACCCATTAACAGATGATCGGGTAAAGAAATTATGGTACATCTATACAATGGAGTATAAAAAAAATAATGAAATCTTACCATTTGCAACAACATGGATGTACCTAGAGGGCATTAAGCTAAGTGAAATAACTCAGACAGACAAATACCATATGATCTCAGTTAAATGTGGAATCTAAACAACAAAATAAATGAACAAGCAAAACAGAAAAAAACTAATAGATACAGAAAACAAAATGACGGTGAAAAAGGTGAAAGGGTTAAGAAGTACAAATTGGTAGTTATAAAATAGTGACAGGGATGTAAAGTATAGCATAGGGAATATAGTCAATAATATTGTAATAACTATGTATAGTGCCTCGTGGGTACTAGACTTATTAGGAAGTTCATTTCATAAGTAATATAACTGTCTAATCATTATGTTGTACACTGAAAATAATATAATTTTGAATGTCAACTCTAAAAAAATTAAAATTTAGAAAAGATTAAAGTGTAAGATATTAAGAGTTTCAGTAAAAGAGATGGGGCAGAAGCCAGATTACCTGGAGACGAGAGTGAATGGAAGGTGAAAAGAAGGACCAGACA
>NW_017731603.1:34893-51526 GCF_001890085.2 Hipposideros armiger | reverse complement strand
TGTAGAGGGCAGTGTCACTGGCCCTCATATGTGGGATCCGAACCGGGGCCCTCTGGCATCCCAAGCGAGTTCTTAACCATCGTGCCACTCAGCCGGCCCTCATTTTTCTTAATTATAGAAAAATTAATAGCTGGTAAAAAATAGCTTCCAACACGATAAAGATGACTTAATTCACATAATGTATACACCAACTAACCAACACATAGGCTTTATTGGTCAATAGCTGTATACTAGGCAAAACTACGTAAGAAAAATTCCTGTAAGATCTTATGTCTTACACACTAAGCACAGCAGATCTACAATGAGAGGGATTTAGAAGAGATGCTAAGGTTACATGTACATAAATATGAGATGGCAACGGAGATTGACGAGGACCAATATCCACAAGGAACAGAACACTCTAATTGTCCACTTCACTACAAAGGCTATTTAAGAAGAAAGGTCTTTGTGGTGAGCAAAGTACAGTTAAGCACAGTAAATATTCTTGAGGATCCTACAGTGTATATTAGCTCTGCAAGTTCCTGGTCCACTCCCAAGTCCAGGGAGTTTTTTGGCCTCTTTCACCATGCAGTTCCTCCAGATACAAAAACAACTTCCTTCAACCTGTCATGGATGCCACAGAATAATGCTTTTCTTCTGTAGGTTGAAGATGTAGCAAATCTGCTTATTTATATCATTGTAAGTGACACTTTTGTGTACAGAGGACTGAAACTTCCCTGTTTGGGAGGTCCCTTTCATGGGGTGGTGACTTGGTGTCCTCAAGTTTCTCACTCACACGTGGGGCTGACTTACAATGAAGAGCATAGACCTCAAGGGTGGACCAGCAGACTGAACTGGCTGTAGGGGTGTCAGGAAGAGTTGTGAGGACGTGGCCTTCACTGCTGTGAGGCAGTTCTCCCTTCGGAATTGCTTTATGTAACACTGTTCCCTGGTAGAACACATGTATTGTCACAGAGCTTCAATCTGGCTAGGTAGTCTTGACTCCTGATGTAAAGGAGCTTGGGATGGAAGGAGAGTCCTTGACACTAAGTGGCTTTTATGGGTGGAAGAACATTACTGGGTACCTAAATAGAAATCTCATGGGCCTGTGACAATGTCTTATGTGCAGTGCCACACAGCTCCTTTGAATGCAACCTGCAAGTTCATTGTGACATTGAGAGGGGTTTAGGCCACTTTGGGCTTGTTCCTTGTAAGCTCTTCAGTCCTTGATTTATTGCTGGTTTGTGGGTGACTGTGAGGGCTCTGAGATTGGGGTGGGGTACTTGGTTTTGTAAGCTGATGTGTGAGACTTTGCATATCTGTTGGGAAATTTGTCTCATAAGTTGAGATTCTTGGTGTTAGTCTTTTTTCTTTAATAGAATACCACAAAGGTGCTGTATACTGGAGCACATGGAGTAACACGTCAATCACAGGTGGACCTGGGTAGATGGTTACAAGTGTCCTTCCAGTTTATAGAGCATTGCGACAATTCCATAACTTTGAAATTATTTTCAAATGCAAAGTGAAAAATTGTATTGCTGAGGCTAAATGTATGTGTAATGAACATATCATCACAAATGATTAGGGGAAGGGCCAGGTTATCTAGGGAAACTACATGGTATGGCTGGGTCATGTGACCCCTGTGATGGGTGATGGTGGATGAAGTCAAGGTGAACCTGGGTGAAGGGTCTCTGACTCCACATTGTGTCTGAAATGGCATCTGGACTGGCTCCCCAGCATTAGGAAAGGCACAAGTAGGGCACTGCACACAGTGAATAGCTGATGGAAAATTCTAGAGCAAACCAAGTGTTTCTGCTTTTTTCCTTTATTCTCTTCTGTATGTACGACACAGAAAGAGAATTAGCCATCATATGACAACTGAGTTATGGCAAGAGCTGGCGAATCAGTGAAGGAAACAATCTCTGATGCCCAATGGCCTACCCATGTCGTGGGCCTCCCGTTGCAGCTCACAGCTTGTATAGCAAGAGGTCTGAGCACAAGTTGGGTGTACGAGAGCTGCTGGCTAATGATCTGGGGGAGTAAGAGGAATGACTCCATCAGCTCACAAGTTTCCCTGAGAAGCTCAGGGCACAATCTTGTGGGTTCACAACTCCACAACGGCAACGTAAGGAGTAATAACATGGCTTATGGAGTTTGTGAGATAAGGTACATTGGTGATTTGGGTACAATCAGAGATGCTCACAGTTTTGAAAAACATATATATTTCAATTTTTGATACATCTTAAATATATGAAGTCAAACGTTATTGATAAATACATCTCTTAATGAGATGAATGAGGCCTCATTGATTTAATAAGTCCACCGATAATATTACTTATTGCTAAAATGAGGCAGTTTTAATCTTGTTTTTTATCTTTATAGATGTAAACTCTGAAAATACTAACCACGTGATTGTGCAGATGTGACAAAAATGAGTTTGTGGGAATGCTGTCACTTGATTCTTTGGATTCCTCTGGGGTATGGGCCAAAAATGACATTGTGGTCTATCACTCAAAATTATTTTTAATGATTTATGCGCCATGGCTATACTAGGCCCATCTTTGATTTTATTCAAAGCAAGGAATCAGAAACCACACTCTGTAAAAAAAAATGTTGTGTTCCTCAAAATGTTACTTGGGATTATTTTGGGGGAGTCTAGGGATTTGTACATGCAGAGTCAATGCTGTGTAAGACCTGACGGATGGCGTGGAGAATGAGAATCAGTGTAACCAGGTGATACGTACATTGTAAAAGTAAACATGTCATGAAGATTCAGAAGTGATGTCCTCCATGTTTCCATCCCCACATACATGTTACCCAGTCAGATTTAGCCCAGGAGAAGTCCTAAGATTCCACCTCGGCCAAAAAAATGTTTGTCAGCAGTGCATCCTGCTGAGGACAGCAATCCAGAGGCCCTGGGCCTTGGGTTAAATAATACCTACCTCCATCTACCACCCTCCTATAACTTAGTTCCAATATTCAGTATTTAGGGTTTGAAAATCACTGTAACAGTCACTGAGATGTGATCATAAAACCATAAATGAGGTGATTGAAAAGTACCTATCTCATTTTTCTCTCCTAGATGAGAAAAAACCCAATGTAACCACAGCCAAATTCTGAAGCACGCTTTGTTAGCATTTAGGATAAATAAACATTTCTTGCTGGCAGAGTCGGTTAGATTCCATTTGATATTTGTCTTTGGGTATGAGATGATTTATTCTGTTTGACTCCCACGTTTTCTTTTGTGTTGCATAATTGCAGTGGCTGACATTTACTGCCACACACTGTGCTGAGCGTTTTTCCTGTATTAATTTTTTTATCCTAACACAAATCCTATCACATAGGCTATTATTATCACCCATATTTTACAGATGAGGAAACTGAGGCAGCAAGGATCAGCACCTTGGTGGAGACCCCACAAGTAGAAAGTTCCAGAGCTGTGCTTAAACCCAGGTATAGTCTGGCCCTAAATATGTGCCATTCCTCACTACTCAATAAATTAATCCATTCTAATTACAAAAGATCCAAACAGCACTTCAGAATTCAAAACAAAGTGTAAAACAGCCTGATTAGGGTTCTGATGTGGGTTGGATTGAAACTGTAGAATAATTTGAGAATAGTTGACATATGTAAATTTTCTAACATTTCCTTCAGGATCAAGGTGTGTGCCTTGGTGTTTTTGATTCCTTGTGATATCTGTGAGTAAAGTTCCATGATTTTACCGTTTAAGCTTTTCATATTTCAGTTGTGTAAACGTCAATAGACTTCTGTTGCTGCTAATGTTCCTGATGGCCAATGGTGTCATTTTCCCCGTTGTGATACTGGATGATAGGAAAGCGATCGTCGCTGATGTGCTGATGTCATCTGCAGCTACATAACGAGCTTTCATCTGTTCTATTCGTTATTTTCACAAGATTATCTTAAATTTCTCTGATAGTTGATCATCTATCTATGTATCATGACCAACTCATTGATTCATCTTTTAATCTCATTTCCTTCCCTTGTTTGAAGGGTATGTTCTCAACTAGATGTTTGTCTTTGTTTTTCAATAGCCTTTATTCTTTAGAGCAGTTTTAGGTTCACAGAAATTTTGAACAGAAAATAATCAGAGTTTCCCATATACCGTTTATGTCCATGCAGGAACAGCCTTCCCTACTGTAAGCACCATCTGCACCACACACCCCTGGGGGACAATGTTACCAAGGAGTATAATTGTGAATTGTATGATAAGATGGTGTTCAGTTTTGCAAGAAACTGCCTACCTGTCCTCCAAAGTGGCGACACCGTTTTGCATTCCCACCAGCAATGAATGAGAGTTCCTGCTGCTCCACATGCTCACCAGCATTTCTTGCTGTCAGTAAGTGAACTTTTTGAAAAAGAAAAGAAGAAAAAGAAATTGAAGAGAGACAGGTGAAGGGAATGGGATGAGTCATCAAGCAGAGAATTCAATTGATTCAGAAACTGAGACGCAAGCAGCTGAGATAGAATTTAATTGTCATTCACCTTCATTCCATCGGACACATCACCATTACCTGACACCCCAACTGAAAGTACCGCTTTGCATGGTACCATTCACATACCACCAGTGCCCAAGCTGGACTCACTGGCTTCCAAATTGTACAAGTTTGAGCAAGTTTCTTACTTTCTGCATGTAAGTTGATCAACTGTTAAAATTGGAATGTAATAGCTATTGATTTGTAGCAGTGACTGAATATGACAATTTATGTTTGCACATTGCATGACCACAGTTAACAATAAAAAATATTGCTCCTCTTCTCATTTCCACTATTCTTCTGAGCTTCAGAAGCTTTGCACCCAGAAGGACCTGTATGAAAGACGCATTACAATGGTCTGTTTCCAAATGTAATCAGCTCACTGTTATTGTGATGACTTGATGTTTATTGAAAATTGTATTTTCGCTCCTGTCAGTCCCTGGTAACCTCCATTGTACTCTCTGTTTATATGAACGTGACTACCGTAGAAACCTCATGGAAAGGAATCATACAGTGGTGGTTTTTGTGACTGCCTTATTTCACTTATTGTCCCGTCTTCAAGGTTCATCTGTATTGTAGAATGCGACAGGATTTCCTTACTTTATAAGGCTGAATTGTATTCCATTACATGTACATACCACACTCTGTTTATCCATCATCTGTCCCTGGACACTTGGGCTACTTCCACGTTTATGTTGTTCTGAACAATGCTGCTGTGAACATGGGTGTGCAGATATGTTTTTGAGAACCTGCTTTCAATTCTTTTGCATCTGCACTCAGAGGTGGACCTGATCAATCACATCGTAATGCTGTTTTTAATATTGAAGACCCTCAAGGTTCTTTCCATTGTGGCTCTACCATTTTGAATCCCCGCTGAAGATGTACAAGTATTCCTATGTCTCCACATCCTTGACAACCCTCATACTTTTTATTTTAATTTTTGGATAGTAGCCACGATACTGCATGTGAAAAACTCAAGTGATTTTTTAAAAAGATTTTTATTGGGGAATTGAGGGGATGGGAACAGTGCTAAGGGAATTGGGGGAAGGGGAACAGACAAGTTGCTGTCGTTTTGTTCTTCAGTCTAGTTGTGGAGGACGTTGCTTCACTGGCCCAAGTTGGCACCATCATTGCGCTCTTCCTGGGCGAGGCAGATCAGTCGCCGCTTCTGGACGGCCGCTCACTGCAGCTGCTGGCTACACACGGTAGCCCATGGCAACCCACTGCCACAGGGGCTGCAGCCTACGCCATCGCCGGCGACTCAGGGCAGCCCAGCTCCAGGTTGAGCTGTTGTTCAGCGTCTTAGCTGTAGAGGGCAGTATCACTGGCCCTCATATGTGGGATCCAAGCCAGGGCCCTCTGGCATCCCAAGCCAGTTCTTAACTGTCGCGCCATTCGGCTGGCCCAAACCCAAGTGATTTTGACTTGAGATCTGAAACACAGCAAGAAAGCACCAGGGGAAAAAATCTAGGTGTGTCTCACCTCAGCCATCCACTCTGCCACCGCGGTCCACAGAGTAAAATGGAAACTGCTACTTTGGCCCCTTCTGTCTCTCCAGTCACAAAGCCCTCACTCCTCCACCATGTTCTCCTGTATGTTTCAGGGTAACCTGGGTTCGTATTTCCCAACAAGCCACACGGTTTAAGCTGTCTCATCATCCCTCATGCTGTTGCTTCGGATCCCTCCTCCCAGCATTTCTTCATGTCAAAATTCTGTCTGTTCTGAGTGGTTCTCAAGCATGCTGCTCTGTAACCAGACTACCTGCTAAAGCCTTTCCTCAGAACTGTCATGGCCCCATCCCCAAATTTTCCATAGAGCATTGTGCTTATGGTTGGGGAGGGGCGGGGGGGGACCAGCCTCTCTGGTGGGCGCTTCTTCTGCTGGGTCCCTAATGACCCATTGTGATCCTCCTAATGGACAGCAGAAACTGAACAGGAGCTTCTTTTGATCAAACTAGCACTTGATTTGATTGAAATCTCTCTTAATATTGATGGAAACATTAGGTTAGACAAGAAAGTTAGTTGAGGGAGGTAGTCTTCCTTTTGGCAATGTTTTCTCTTGTGATACTGAACACCACTGATTTCTTTTGCCCTAACTAGATTTAGTGGTTTGTTTATTCATGTTCATTCATTGTTTCTGCGAATATTTGATGATCCTCTTCTCTGTGCCAAGCACGATGCTAAGATGAGCCAAACCAGACACTGCCCTGCCATTAAGGAGCTAAATTCCAGGGGGGCTCCCATCAATTTGCTGATTATACATTTATAAAAACTTCAACCTCAGTTTTTTTATACAAAGGAGAGGTGCCTGGTGTCAACAATGTCTAGCTTTGACCATTCACTGTGGTATGTGACCTGGATGGATGGCATCAGCTCTCAGTGAGGAAGGAGGGCTGGACGCCAGGCCTTGTGACCTGCCACGTCCTATGTGGGCAGGACCAGTGAGGCTCACTAGGTACAAATAGCCCTGGGCTCCCAGGCTCCTGAGTCCAGCTCCTGGTTGCTCATCGTTTGCTAAAGCTGAAAACTCAAAGCAGACAAACCATGAGTCTGGCCTTCCCTGTCCTGCTGGTCACTCTGGCCTTTTGCTGCTACGAGGGTGAGTATCATTTCTAATCAGACCAGCATCAGCCCTGGTGAGTAACCTTGTCTGAACTAGGAGACTTTCTTGGGGAAAAGGGTGAACAGATCAGAATCCAAAACTTTCCACCACTTGTGACCCAGTCCCCCAAAAGCCCAGGGTTCATTTAATCAATTCCAATACTCTGGAGCTTTTATTAAAAAAATCATTGCAGGCACATTTTATGAGCTCTCCATCTGAAGCCTCATTCCTTGTTGGTAATCATTGTTTCAGAAGCAACACGACCTAATTAAATTTGGATGTCAAACATCATCCTGCCATTTAGCAATGTTGTGGCCTTGAGCAAAATGATTAATCTCTCAAGTTTCCTCTTACTGGGTTTTATAGCACCACCAAGACTAGCTATGACAATGGAGTAACATTCAGTAAGTCCAGAGGCCAGCTCTAGGCATCAGTAACCAGTTGTTCTCCAGTAGTTATCAGACATTCTCCTGTCTGAGGTCTTTTAGGTGCCAGGTGAGTCCACAGCTGGTTAACTCATAGCTTCAGAGTTAAAAAATGTTACAGCTGGAATGGTTTTAGTTCTCAGTTCAAGGAGAGCCAGCGTTCTCCGATTCTGAATAATAAATCTTCAATGGGCTCTGCCAATAAGCAGCACTCTGCCTACAAGCCCTGCTCGTCCACTGAGAGCAGGAGCGCAATGGGAGCAGAACCCGAGCAATCGCCAGGCCTCCATCGCCATGGCTCTGAACTAATTCTAGCCGTTCATCCAGCAACACTTTTGTGTGTCTCCCTGCCCTCGATCCTGACCCAAGTCTTTTGGAGCCTTTCTCTTTCATCTGACTTCTGAACCTCCTCGTCCTCCCTGTGCTGTCTGATCAGGGTCAGATGGGAGCTTGGTAGGGCACTTTCCAGGCTGCAGGTCCTTGCAAAGACTGAGGCAATGGAGAATTCAGACCAGGAAAAGGGGCTACTTCAGGTCTCAGCACAATTCCAGGCAAAATAAGTCCGAGTTCCCACCTCCCATCCTCTCTGAGGAATTCTGTACATCACTGCAGAATGAAAGACCCAATCATAGTTTTGTGTATAAGCTTCAGGTGTATTAAACTTATAAGCATATTGTTTTAACTTTTTAGCTATGTCTGCATCCAAATACATAATCCTATTGTTTAATTTAGTATTCAAAGAGCATCTTCCAACACTTAACAGTTTTACTGACCTGTGTCCAATTTATTTCCCCTTTTCTGAACTCTGGTAAGATCTGACTGTGCCATTCACTTAAAAGATTGATTACTAATCCTCTTCCTCAATATCCAAGACAAAAGAAGGTGTCACTGTATTGACAGGGCAACTTTCATTTTTGAAATCCAGGGAAAGTGAATTCAGCCCAGCAGGAGAGTCCTGGAAAGCAGTGGGTGTCCTTACACAGAGAGAAACTGAACTAGGGCTCCATCAAACTGTTTTCCAGTGCTGCCTAGCTCTGAAGGTAGCTCTGTGACCTTGAGGTAGTCGCGACTTCAAGGGTTTGCATGGTCATTGGCACAATTGTGTGATGAGATCATAAAACCCTCAGGGCTCCTGTCCAGTTGTAACATCAGAGAGCTATGGGAAAAAGTGACTTTCTTTATATCAACTGTATTCTTCTTCTTCTGTTCCAGCCAATGCAAGAGCCTGTCCAGCCCTTGTTTCTGAAATGAGAAGCCTCTTTTTTGATACTACATTTATCTACAGATTAAACCTTCGGAAATTTAATGCACCTTCAGAAATTGTTAACTCCAAGATGGAAGTGAAGAAATGCATAAATTCTGATATCTCTTTTGATGAAAGAATGAAAATTCTAAAAGCTATGGTAAATTCTTTCCTCTTTCTGCACAGAGGCTCTGCTCAGTGCACAGCCAAGAGGGAGGTGGACATCTATCTACTCCATGAGGACACAGAGGCACCTTCACACCTGAGAGGGTGACCCATGGCCACAGGGTGGATGAAACGTGACACCTGCTGAGCTGTGCTTGGGCTGCACCCAGCATCTGGGCATGATCCCTCTTCTCAGGTCACCTCCCTGGGTGCCAGTTTCCCCACAGTGTCTGTCCTCAGGGGGAGGACAACCAGGGGCCCACACAGGCATGTTGGAGAGATAGAGACACTGCCAGGAGATGACAGGGGGCGAGCTCCCTCACCCAGTGGCACAGTCACTGGGGAATCACATGGGGAGTGTTGGGACATTGAAGGGGAGACAGCGGGAGGGAGGGAACCAGCCCCCGCCGCTGACCTGATGGAGGGCGCACTGGCTGGGGTCTCTGAGCTTCTGCAGAGCCCAGGCCCACTCCCTGTACCTTTACCCCACTTTTCCACCCCTCACTTCTCACGGCCAGTGGGTAGAGGCACTCCCTGTTATGTCTCCTGTAGCCTCATGTGAAGCTGAATCACTTAAATTATGCCTTTCTGAAGAAATCCGATATCTAAAGGTGTCTCTCAGCTTGACTGTTGCTAGAATTAAGTCAGGCTTATGCAAATTTCCATGATAGCTTGGTCCTCAGAGCAAAGAGTACATGTGCCATCACATTGAATACCACACTGGAAATCTTCCAGGCTGGAAATCTGAAAACACAACTTCCCAAGCCCCTCCCACCCCACCTGGTCTCTTAACCTCATGTCCACCTCAGAGTGAGAAAATACAGTCCTGGGACCTGGGGGGTCAGAGAAAGCAAATCCTGGGCTGCTCTTCACCCCAATCCTCTGTCCATTAGAATCCTGAGTCCTACTCTTGGGTCCCTTTGCCGGGCTGTGGACATGGCTCTTTCTTGACCCTCATGGTTTGTTGTAACTGGACCAGGTCGACTGAGTTCACCACTTGCACTGCTGTCCTGCCTGGGGCCCTCCATTTCCCTTGCTGGTTGAAATATTCCTTCCATGTCTTGGGTTTGAGCAATAGCCTGTGTTAACATGTCATATCCAAGAGCACCAGGAATGACTTCCCCATTTTCTTCTTGTATTTCAGAATAAAGTAGTGTCGACATGTAACTCCTAGATTGAAAAAAATCTTACACACAAGGACCTCTGACGTTCCATGGTGACCTGATCTTCCCTAGAAAATGTGAAGGTTTCAACATCTTGCTTCAATAAATCACTCACCCTGCACTTCTCTGCGTGTCTTGTTATCATCCAATAGTCTCTGATCTGCAGTTTGGGTGGTTTCATCAGGAAGTGGCCATTGGGTGTTGTCAATAGTAAATTTCAGGGATCCAGTGTCCGGTTACCCATGGTGGCCTGAGGTGCAGGGATCGCAAGAGGAAATATTTGCTCAGGACCATCCTGCATTACTCTACAGATTTCCCAGTCACAGGTGGGAAAAGGATGGTTAGGGGTAAAAAGCAATCACAGCGTTCCTGCTCCTGGGCTTGTACTGAGGGATACCCGCAGCCTAACTGTCTGGCCAGTCACGTGGTTCCCACCAGCAGCATCACTATATTCCATCCTCATCATAACCACAAACTATGTGCCTGGTCCTCACCCTTCACTGTGGTTCAATCCAGGGATGGTCCCGTATAACTTGTTTTCTGCCCACTTCTCTATTTGTTGTGAATTCAGTGTTCAACCTCCAGTGAGCTTTTTTCGCTCTGCACACTCACATTACTCTTCACACTCACATTACTCTTCACACTCACATTACTCTTCACTGTCTACACCACTCAGCAACCCTTGCCTACTGTTCCCCCCTCATTCTTATTAAAGCTTCAGAAACAAGCATCCAGCTGCCACCTGGACAACACCACTCAAGCAATTCACAATTCATTTTTAGAAATGTATAAAATCCTCACAGAATTTGCCCCCCACCAGTCCCTCCTCCCTGACTCCCATCCAGGCTAATGGAGGTGACTCATAAAACTTGGATACATTGTAGGCCCTGAACTCGTTTCCAGGGTCTGCTGTAACACACCAACACACACTTGGTGGCTTACCTTATTTTCTCCAAGTGTGGAGGACAAGAGTCTAACATCTGTAACAGTCTGCCAAACTTAGTGTCAGGAGGGCCACACTGGCTGTGGAAAGTCAAGATGAAAATCTGCTCATGGCTGCTTCCAGCTTGGAAGGCTGGTGGCATTTCTTGTCTTGTGCCCACATCACTCCAATCTCTGCCCCATGAGGTGACATTGTGTTTCCCTTTCTGTGTGTGTAAATCTCCCTGTGCCTCCTTCATGTAGAATATATGAGATGGCATTTAGAGGACACCAGAAGAAAATTCAGGATTATCTCCCTAACTCACAATCTGTAACTTGATCACATCTGCAAAGTCCTTCTTTGCCTTGGAGGATAAATTACAAGTTCCTGAGTTTAGGATGTGGATATCCTTTGAGGGACAATTTTGAACCTCTTGCAGCTCATCTCCTTCCTGACATCTGAGAGTCAACTAAGTCCTGCCCCGTCCACTGCCATAGCACCACTCGTCTCCTGTCCTTTCCACCCACACAGCCATCATCGTAGGCCATTCCTAGTCCTGCCTGGCTTGTGCCAAAGTCTCCTAAGTGGTATCCTGGGGTCTGAGATATCCTCCTGCAGCACACCCTACTCATCGACATCACAGTGACCCTCCTAAAACAAATGTGAATGAGGTCTTACATCTGTAATCCTGAAATACTAGATGTCATGCATCAAGCAAGAGGACTTATTATTAGTCCTAAGCCCATTCTTAAATTGTAATAGGTATATTTATTTAAACTATGATTGAGAAAATAGAAGATAACAGTTATCTACTATTATCAGTTATCTCCAATTCTTTTACAATAAATGTGTATTTTTAGTCACATTAGTAAGCATGTACACTGGAATTGGTCCCTGTTTTCTGAAACACATTGCATATTCAGTTTGCATACTATGCATGGCGCACACAGGGAGCTCTCACAACTCCCTAGAAATCCAGACTGGAATCACTGAGAGGATCAAGCCCACCGCTGGTGTTGCACACAAGGCCTTGTATGACCCGTCCCAGGCACCACTTCGACCTCTTCTCCCTGCTCACCCAAGATTCCGCACTCAGCCATAGCTGTCTTAGTGCCATTCACTCATGTGTTAACATTGGGTCACACCAGAGTACCAGGGCATTTGGTGTTCCCTTTGCTTCTGTAATTTACCCTGCACAGGACAGCTGACAATCTCATCTGTAACGTCCAATTCACATCTCATCCTATGTGAAGCCCTCCCTGACTCTGACAATGTAAAATAAAGCTTTGTACAGAGACATATATTTACACCCAATGGAAGACACACAGATACACATTTTTACACACACAGACACACGCAGACAGACCTGAACAACACACAATACACACACACACACACATAGGCAGTTATACCTCTGTTATTACTTTAACTTTCTGTGATATAATATTCATATCAGTGTTGTTTTGAAACAATTTGAATAAATTAATAACATAAAAGGAGAAATTTTATCAGTTTTTATTATTATTTCTAAAATACTTAAAAGTTTACATGTGTCGAGCACCCTTATGGGTGGACAGTATCCTGGAAGGGTTACAGGTTTCGTTTCCCTTGTTTCCCTTTGTCCTTACTAGTCCCCTGGAAGGGGAAAGACTGTTCCCACCATTGCATGTGGGGATGAAGAATGTCCCACCCACTGTTCCTCAACCCTGTCTTTGTGTTATAATCAACTGGGAAGATTTCAAAAGCAACTACTTCCGAGGCCCCACACTGGGACTAATGTATGGATATCTCTGTGGGTAGAGTCCAAGCAGTCCCCATTTCCTCACCTCTACCTCCTAACGGTGCACCCACCCAGTGAATGTGGAGTCCACCACTGAAGTGGAGAGGGACACAAGGCTGTTCATGACAGTCAGAAAATTCCCAGCATCACCAAGGTGGTCACCAGGGGATCTTCCTTTGGCTGTTTCTATAGGTCTTCAAGCCTGGCAATTGAAGGTCATTCATTAGTTTCACTGGTATAAAACTAATACACTTAGGGTGTCATACAGGAACATTTCCTACATGAGATGCCTACAGAGTGGGAGGTGAGATATTCAAGACTCCAGAGGCTGGGGCTGGAGGAGAGAGTTTACAGCGTGATTGTTTAACGGGTAGTCTCCCTGTTGGGATGATTTCTGGAAATGGATGATAGAAAAAGATTGTGAATATACTCAATGTAAGTAATTGTACACTTATATAAGGTTGAAATGGTAAATTTTATGCTATTTATATTTTACCAAAAGCACACAAAAAGACTCCACAGCCTGTAGTGCTCTGAGAGGTGGCAGAAAGTTAGCTGTAAGTCGCAGGAGGGCCTGTGTTTTAGTCCCTTATGGACACACCCTCCCAGAGCTGTTGACATCTCAAAGTCAAACTATGTGTGGGTCAACTCTCTGTTGGATTTGCCTCCTTGGTTTCCATTTCTTGAAGATATCACTAATTTTTAGAAACTCTGGCTCAAATTTACAAACTGAGTTAACCAAGTACAAAGGATTGGCTTCTGCAGGGTCTCTTGACGTTACCTTTGAGGCTTCTTATTCTTCTCCTGCACAGACAGAATTGCTGTCCCTGTGGGCTCTCCTCCTCAGATTTCTTCTCCCTGCATCCATCTTACTCTGGATGACAAGGTCAACATACTTTTGGCTAGAGCATGTTCTCTGCTACCTTATGAGAAAAAGCTCACTGGAGATGAAACTTTTGAAGATTTGCACATTTGAAATATTTTTATTTATCCTCATGTTTCAATGCTAGCTGATTGCATATAAGAACTCTATTCATATACAATGATAGGTCAGGTTTGTCATAAGCTTGCTTAAAGCCAACTTTCAATGACTTTCCAACCAATGACATGAAGTTTAATTTCTCCCTTTAGAAATTAGCATATCGAGGCCTGTATAAGAATCAAAGCTTCACATTGTTTCACAATTAAGTCTTCTCCTTCTCCTTTCTCTTTACTTCCCTTTTTTTGTCATTCCTGCTAACCATAGTTTATGACAGATTTAGGGGTTTAAAATGGGGAGAGATAAGCAGACAAGAAAGTTCTTCATTGACTTCTACTCTTTTGGGATTGGTCTAGGTTTTCTAGGCCAGTCCTTTTTTTTGGACACCTTCATGGGTCTTCACAAAGCTCAGATTATGACCTTTACTTATTTATTCTCTTTATGGTTAATAAACATTCAAAGGACAAACAGCTCTGTAAAAATAAAAAATACGACAACTGGAAAAGATAATAAAGGAGTCAGAAAACAAATCACATATATAACAAAAGTGATCTATGCATAGTGGGAAGGTAAAGAACACAAATATGAGAGAAAAGCAAAGTATGCTAAAGCATCCATGTAGAATGTCCAACTAACAGGCTTCTAGAATGAGAGAGATTGTGGTGGGAAGGAAGTCACCAAAAAACCCCACAAAAAACAAACCCAATTAGAAAATTTCCCAGAAGTGAAGAGTACAAAATTGAAGTCACACTCATCTCTACATCAAAGCACATTTTTGTGACTTTTTGGAGCATCACCCTTAAAGAAAGGTGTTTCTTAAAGAAACAAGCATGGAGTCATATCCAAGAATGGGGAATAAAAATCACAAGACTGAAAGACACAAAGTAAACCTGAAAATTCAGAGCCTCTGACAATTGTGTATAAATAGAGTTCTATACTCAGTCAGCTAACATTTAAGCATGAAGGTAAATAGAAACATTTCAAATGTGCAAATCTTCAAAAACTTTATCTCCACTGAGCTTTCTCTCAGAAGGTAGCAGAGGATATTTTCTATAAAAAGGAGTAGATGAAGAAAGACAAGGCAGGCAATACAGTAAACATAAGTTATAACATAGCTTTTTACAGATGAATCAGTTGAAAACATAGAAATGTTTAGAACACGTCACTATCAGAAGACACAGTGAAAGAAGCTGTAGGTGTGAATGAAACTACGTGGTATGGATAAGATGGAGACGGGTCTGGTGCTCTCATTGGAAGCTGTTTTCTGTATTTTCCCTAGTCAAATAATGCTCCTATATCATTAACAAAGTTTTTTTAGTACAAGAAGTTATGAGACTGAAATAAAAAGACAGTGGTGAGGAAAAAGTTCAAAATTGCACAGGTGCGGTGGGGGAGGAGCTAAGATGGCAGAATAGACAGGTGCTGTGCCAACTGCCTCCCAGGATCACACCAAAATTACAAATAATTTATACAACATTCAACCTCAGAATTCATCTGAACACTAGCTGAACAGAACCTGTAAACTAAGGATTTAAAGAAGAGGCCACATTGAGACTGGTAAGAGGGGCGGAGACATGAGGCAGGCTGACTCCAGGCCCACGGAGAGAGAGGGCAAACCCTGCGACGGACACCTCAGTGGCAGACACCTCAGTGGTGGAGGCTTTCCCTGTTGGGGGAGGGACCCTCTGGCCCCACTTCAGGCTCCCCACCCCAGAGCTCCTTTGCTGATAAGGGGAGTTCCATGATAGCTGGCAGTAGAAATCAGCGAGAACTCTCTTTGCTCAACTCGGTGGGATGGAGGGCAACTAGAGACCCAGTCGCCCTCCTCTGGAGCTGGCACATGGACTGGATCACTGGCAAGCACTCACTGGTCTCTGGTGGAAGGAGTGGCTCTGCGGGTGGGGGCCTAGGAGCCTGCAGGGAAGAACTGAACTGAGCCCCTTTGGCGTGGGAGCTGGAGGTTTGGGGACCATTGTTCCCCCTGTGTAAAGCTTGCACATGAGTAGTGTACAGAAGAGCACCATTTTTTCAGGGTTGGGCACTCGCACAGGGGGTCAGGTTTGGGGCTGCTTTGGTCTGGTGGAATCTGTGCAGGTGTGTGTGTGTGTGTGTGTGCACACGCACATGCTTCTTTGTGCAGCATTGATGGTGTGGCATCAGGGTAGCGCCTGGCTGTTGGGCTGTTCTGCCTGATCTGCAGGCTGCTAATTGGGATAGGCTAAGACTGGGAATTTTCCTGGGAGTGTTGGTCCCAGAACTGCGCACCGGTGCAATCTGTCCGGGGTATTTGTGGCACATTTGTGCGGGCTGCTTGCTGGTGCAGGAGCACATGCTGCTCTGACTTGGTAGGAGACACTGACCACACCCCATGGTGTCCTGGGGGCCTGCCCCATCCACCTACAGCTGTGTTGCTAGGGGCACACTGAGCCCCTGGTGCCTGGGACCCACCTCCACAGGCCACAGGGTTTTTGCAGCAGCGGACAGCATGCAGCAACCTGTGAGTATCAGATGCATGCTGCATTCTCTCTTTCTCTTGAGGGAGAAGTCAAGAGACAAGTGGGTCATTTTTGGTGCTGAGCAGTGCTGGCTTGAGAAACTGATAAATGATACAATTTCTCCTGAAGTGAGCATGCAGCAATGCCTCCAGGAATTTCAAACCTTCATAAATGGTGAAACCACTGCAAAAACCCTAGGGCAAATGAAGCAATGTTTTCTCAAACAGGATAACAAAACTGTGGCCGCGCCGGCTGAGTGGCGCATTGGTTAAGAGCTGGCTGGGAATGCCAGAGGACCAGGGTTTGGATCCCACATATGAGAGCCAGTGACACTGCCCTCTACAGCTAAGATGCTGAACAACAGCTCAACCTGGAGCTGGGCTGCCGT
>NW_017731603.1:25098-33578 GCF_001890085.2 Hipposideros armiger | reverse complement strand
CAGGTTGAGCTGTTGTTCAGCATCTTAGCTGTAGAGGGCAGTGTCACTGGCCCTCATATGTGGGATCCAAACTGGGGCCCTCTGGTGTCCCAAGCCAGTTCTTACCCAACGCGCCACTCGGGCAGCCCAGATTTGTTCAGTTTTTACCTAGCATTTATTTCCTTTCCTAATGTAACATTTAAAACATTCCAGGGTAGACAATTTAGAAGTACTGCCAAAGCACAAACATACAAGTGCACATCACTTAGAAGATTCTGAAACAGGGTGCAACATGGAAGAACCTGAAAAACATAATAATAATAATAATAATAATAATAATAATAAAAGGCAGCCAGAGAAAGAGAAATATAGCATCACTTCACTTCTATCAGTTTTCTAGAGCAGCCAATGTCTTAGAAACAGAAGACAGAATAGAGGTTTCCAGGAGATGGGTGCAGAAGCACATGGGAGTTTTTTAACGGGTATAGAGCTGTACTTTAGCAAGATGCAAATGTCCTGGGGTCTGGTTGCACTGCAAAGAGAATATTCTTAACACTACTAAACTGTATATTGAAAATGGTGAAATGATAATATTTATGTTATGTGTATTTACCATAATTACATTTTTTAAAAAGTGAACAATTACTGCGATTAAAGATGGTAGGAATTTTTTTTAAAAACCTAGATTAAGATGAGGGAGAAGGGGAAGGGATTATACAGAATAACTAGGTAACTACAATATTGCCACAGGGACATGAAAGACAGTTCGGGGAATATAATTAATAATGTTGTAAATATTTTGTAGGGCGTCAGATGGTCACATGTCTTGTTAGGGAAACCACTTCATGGACAGTGTAGAGGTCTGATAACTGCACTGTCCACCTGAAGCTGATGTTGTATAATATTGTATGTCAACTATGAGTGAATATATATATATATATAGTCACAGGATGTGGAGTATAGTGTGGGAGTGGAGACAAGGGAATTGTAATAGATATGTATGATATCGGGGTGGGAGAGTAGAGTGGCGGATTGGGAGAGGGGGGTTGTCACTTTGAGGGGTAAAAAGTATAACTATTGCCCTGTGTTGTACACCTGAATCTAATTAAAAAACAAAACAAACCTAGAATAGACAAATCAGTCGGAGTGCACATCTCTGATATTTTGTGGCCCACAATGGATATGGTGAAGGTGTCAGACTGTTTTCTGTATTTCTAACCTGTAAGACCATACAGGAACTCAAAAACTTCACATGTCCTTGGAGTCGAGCTGAGATATCGATCCTGCAAGTGGCAATGTGGTCCATCCTCTCATTCTACCAATTACGTACAAGCCATGAGGGCTGAGGGACGTGTGTGTTCCATAGGATAATGCAAAGCAAGAGGTTATTAAAATTTTTTATTTTTTAGTCATAGTTGACATTCAGTATTATTTTCTATTTTGCCATCTTGACTGGAACCCTCGGCAAAGCAAGGGATTTTGGAAGCGGCCGTCAGTTCTCCTTACTTAGCCAGTCCCACAATGCTGTCACCGAGGATAAGTTACTGCCACCGCTGTGGTCTCGGCACAGTGGGCCCCTCTTCCTTCCCAGGCTATCCTCTCACCAAGGAAGGCCCCTGAGCCTTTCTCAGGACATTTCAATTCCCACCAGGGTTGACTCCTCCATGAGGAATAACAGGTATGGGGAATTAGGTGAACAACACAACAGTTTTAGGGGTCTACAAAATGCTATAATTTCTTTAAAAGTATGATCCAAAAGTGACTATAGTAATAAGGAATATTTACCCATGAACCCATGTGTAGTATGCCTTTATACCGATACAGTCCTAAGATATAATAACACCTGGGCTGGCTGCAATACCACATTCGGCCACTAACAGGCAAACTACACTCGGCCACAGACACGTTCAGTCAGGTACTGGAGATAGAAAATGTTAATGTCTCGCCTTATTTGAAGGTTGTTTTTGCAAGATAATCTCACTTAGTGAAGTCATCTTCATCAATTTAATTATATGAAAAGAATTAAATTTCGTCCAGTGTTCATTAGCTTTTTAGGGATTTTCGTCCACTGATTCAAAGGACGATGTGAAAGTAGAGAAACTGATGCTTAGGGGAGGCAGTGCCAAATGGTGGGCTCCTGCAGATGTGGATTTGAATCTTGGATGCGACATCTAATCACATGGTGTCCCTGGGTGAGTTAAAGCGCTGGCCATGCCAAGCTGCCTTTTCCCATTTCTAAAATGAGTATATGTGTTAATATGCCCAGTTTTGTAAGGATGGAAGACCTTCTATGTAGAGAACCTGCCCATCACAGAACTTAAAACAGGGTCATCAGTACTATGGAAGATTACATCCATCCATCTATCCATCCACCCACCCATCAACTCATCCTTCTATCCTTCCATCCATTGTTCACAACCACCATGATTCTCCTATGACTAGGTCCTGTGCTACATGTCACAGGTTCAGTTGTAGGAACAAGTTCAACCAGGGTCTGGCACTAGTGCAGCTTACCTCTCTCAGGGGAGGCAACAAACATGCCTACAGCTGACTGAAGATCAAGGGAAAGTGATGGTATAAAGAACAACAAACCACAAATATGGCAGCAGCCTGTAAGGAGGTCCAGGCAAGCATCGGAGGAGGGATTTTTAAGCTTGGATGGTGAAATCCAGGGGAACATCTGGGGAAGAGTGTTCCAGGTCAAGGGAACAGCGAATACATAGGTCCTGAGAGCAGATGGCACTTGGCAAGGGAAGGGAAGCATGCAAAATGCGCCTCTTTGTGTCAATAGAGGGACAGGACAGCCTCATAATATAGAAAAACCACATGGGGTTAAGAAGGGACAATAGAACAGAACAGGAACAAGAGAAACAAAGTTGGCTTAGGTTCAGGAACAAAGAAATGGATGGGAGAGCCTGAGAGGTGAGTCAATAGTTAATTCCCTGTGAACACATTATTCTCTGTCCGGATTATTTGGGACTCACTTCTTTCCATTATTTAGCTGGTGCTTAAGTTGCCAAGGACAATATTGATTTAGGAAGAATTAGAAATAGAGAAGAAGGTTATGTTCTTATGGGTGTCCCCTCACCAGGCTGCCATGGCTGCCATCTTCATTCCAAAGACAAGTGAAGGACTTTAGTGATAAAATGGGCAACACTCGCCTTGAACGGGACCTAATGAGGACTCTCCCTGGTGCCTCAGTCATCACAGACCTGCCCTGTCACCTGCTGGGACACTGGGCCTTTCACAGCTTCTTAACTCAGCAACGAAGTTCCACCTCGTGTCAAAGAGCCCACAGTAACATATGAGTCTCTTTCCCTCCATGTTTTCTGCAAAGCACATGAGGACCATTCTCAGGTGAATCAAATACAATACGTCTGCTTGCAAAGGCTCATTTCAAAGCATCATTTGCAAATGCAAATAGAGAAACCAAAAGATGAGAAAGCCTGTGTTGCTGGCCTGAGTTTTCTCTCCTTGGAGAAGGACTTTGACTGAGGTCCCCAAATCAGTTCAGAAAGTAATTGGAGAGAAATGGCCTTCATTTCAGTGGGTGTGACATTTATTCATCACCTTCTGTCACAAACCATGGTGTGGAACTCAATTCTTCACAGATTTCACCGCGAATACCCTTGCCTCGAGTAGAGATAAACATGCGGTAAGAGGGAATTCTATTTGGCCTGTCCTCAGGCTCCGACAAGACCTGAGGTATACTCACACAAATATTTTGCTCATGTGATGCCTTGCCATACTTAATAAAAGTAGCAACACTCAGTGAGAGCCATTTTTTCTCAGTGATTCATGCATTGGCACAAACCTATAAAAGAGTTCTGAAGTTTAGATGATCCTTGAGTTTTCATTAATTGTAAGCTAGTCATATAAATCAGCCCCATGGTTTTTGGGGATAAGATACCCTACATTTCTTCTTTTTCACTCATTCTGCAAAACCGGTTCTGCCCCTCCCCTCCTGGGCTGTTGACACATGAACTTCAGGCCTGTGCTTTGGACGTGAACCTGTTTTTCCTGAAGGTCACGCCAAGTCTAGAACTTGGGCTGGGAGTTACTTTCCCCAGCCAGACACCCCAGGAAAGGTCCTGGTCTTGGGGACATCTTGATGGCAGTGAGATGTCCATAGTTCACAATATCCAGGTCATTTCAAGAACAGGCGTCTCCCATGCCTTGGGCCACACTGGTGTGGAGGTTTCACAGCTGTGTCCCGTTGTACAGTGGGAATCGTCCGAGGGTTGTCGTGAGACCTGAATGAGTTACAGTGTGGATGTCCTCAGAACAGGGCTGGGCACAGAGTAGGTGCTCTGTCCATGTCAGCTGCCAGCCAGTAATTTATAAACTTTAAAAAATGTTATGATAAACCTTGAAGGACTGCTGGGATCATTACAGACCACTGAAAACTTGGCTTCTACTTCACATTCTCTAAAAGGCCTAGAGATGCCATGTTCATACATGAAGCAAAGGCCTAAGTTTGAAAATAAAGCACTTTTTTGATCCATGCTTCCTATTATTCTTCTGATCCCTTCTTAAAAGTGTTGTATTGAGATAATTTACATACAACTTATCGCTCAAGCATATCTACATACTGTTGGCCTATTTATCTTCTTATTGCCCACCTGCAACCTGTGTTATATGTTTCCCACATTCAGTAAAACACGAATGGCAAACTATTGTAGAGCACTTACTCCATGAAAGGCAGGGTGAGAGCCTCTTTTAATCTTCACAACAATCCAATGAGTAAGGTGATGATGAAATTTATTTACCAAACAGGGACACTTTGAAGGGGAAAGATGTCACTTAATAGACAGAACACCAGGACAGCAGCATAAACCATGTTTCTCCTGAGCAAGCTGAGATGTGTGGTCACCCTCCCCATGAGGTGGGCATATCATTTCTCCCCAACTGCAGACAACGGGACAAGACAGGTCAAGTAGCTTGACAAAGGGCACACAGCTAGTGGCCGGCGCAGCCAGTAAGGGGCCAGGCTTTCGGGCTCGAGAGGCGCTCTCAGCACTGCTGACCTCCTCAGCGTGACCCTCTGGACCTTCACTTTATGGTTCAGATGGATCCCGTGACCTTGACCTGCACAACCGCCCTGTGTGAACTCCAGGTTGATTTCTGTGCAGGCCGCACAGTTTTCAGCTCAAGGCATTTGCTTCCTGTGAAGCCCCCTCCTCCACTGTCCTTGCCTCAGTCCCTCTGGGTTGAACTCCTAATTCATTCCTGATGCCACATCAAAGACAGCCCACTTCCTAGTTCTTTTCCTGGCCCTGAATCTCTGGGGATCTCCTTCTAAGACCCCATGGCTCTCCATGTGCACCTCTGTCCTGGCAACCAGGCCCAGGCCCCATGGCTCTTTCCCCGTGTTATGTTCCTGGTGGGCATGACCTGTGTGCTCTGGTCTTTCTGTGACAATAGTCATACAGTAGGTGCTTAACTAATGATTGCATAATGGCTTACCAAAATGGATTGTGAGTTATTACATGTTTTATTATTAGGTCTATTCAGAAAGAGAATTTCATTTGAAATTGAATGTCTAATGAAGGCAAGGCTCAAACCAAAAATCAAACCTAAACCTAGGCCTCAGCGTGACATCCTGGTGGGAACGCCACGCTCTTTGTGTTCCTGGAGATGACTTTGGAGTCACCATAGGAATGCACTGGTGAGGACAGGAGGAAGTGCGAGCCCTGTCCAGGGACTGGGCCACCTGAAATTTTCTGTTCCCAAGAAGTAAACAGTAGCGTCATCCAGTCTAACCCGGATTTATCTAATGACTTGGGACAGAGAGGCGGATTTGGAAACTGAGCCAGGATCACGAGTTGCCTCCAGCTAATTCTCCTTGGCTTTTTCACCAAAACCCTGAAGTTGACACGTCTTACATTTTTACAAAATGTGAGGTTAAATATTTAATCCCTAAATGCATGTGACAGCTCATATCATTCATTAGGTATCTACTCGTTACTAAGTTCCCCTCCACTCCCTGCCTACATTTTCTAGCTAACCGTTGCCTTCAGAATGTGAAGCTCTGGCCCCAGGGTCATTACCAGGGGAAAATGGGAAACTGATACAAATGATTTCCCTTGCTGGAACCATGATTCTCACCTGCAACTTCTTTCTGCACTTTCTCTCTGAAAGAAAAAACTATGCTTTTAGGCTGATGTTCCAAAAAGTCACAAAAATATGATTTGCTGTAGGGAATGAGTGGGCTACTCAATTCCTAGTCTTCATCTGGGAAATTTTCTAGATGTTTTTCTTCGGTGACTTTCTTCCCACCACAATCTCTCTCATTCTAGAAGCTTATTAGTTGGACATCCTACATGGATGCTTTAGCACACTTCACTTTTCTCTCATATTTGAGTTCTTTATCCTTCCGTCTAAGCAAAAATCACTTTTGTTACATATATTATTTGTCTTCCAACTCCTTTATTATCTTTTCCAGCTGTCATATTTTAAATTTTTCCAGAGCTGCTTGTACTTTGAATGTTTATTAACCATGAAGAGAATAACAGACCTTAGTAATCTGAGCTTCCTGAAGACCCACGACGTTGTCCCACAAGAGAACAAGACTGACACAGAGAACCTAGACCAGTCCCGAAAGAGTACAAGTCAAATAAGAACTTTCTTGTTTCCTTATCTTTCCTCATTTTAAACCCCTAAATCTGTCAGCAACTATGGTTAGCAGGAGGGAGAGAAAAAGGAAAGTAAGGAGAGAGGGAAAAGAGAAGTCTTAATTGTGACACAATGTGAAGCATTAAATCTTACACAGTCTTGGTTATACTAATTTCTAGAGAAAGACATTGAACTTCATATCCTAGGAATGGAGAGCCATTGAAAGTTGGCTTTAAGTAAGCTTATGACAAGCCCAAACTATCATTGTATATGAATAGAGTTCTATATGCAGTCAGCTAGCACTGAAGTGTGAGGGTAAATTAAGATATTTCAAATGTGTAAATCTTCAAAAATTTCATTTCCAGTCAGATTTTTCTCTGAAGGCAGCAGAGGATATGCTCTACCCAAAAGAATATTGACCTTGTCATCCAGAGTAAGATGAGTGCAGGGAGAAGATACCTGAGGAGGAGAACCCACAGAGACAGCAATTCTGTCTGTCCATGGGAAGAATTAGAAGCCTCAAAGGGACAAGACAGGTCAAGTAACAGTATGTAGATATGCTTGAGTGACAAGCTGTATGTAAATTATCTCAATAAAACTCTTTCAAGAAGGGGTCAGAAATTTAATAGGAAGCACAGATCAAAAAAATGCTTTGTTGTTTTTTTTAATTAAATTATTTTTTATTATGAAATACACATTTTTTAGAATTAGTTTCAGCCGTACAACACAGTGCAATAGTTATACATTTTACCTCTCCAAGTGACAACCCCTCTCCCCCAATCCGCCACCCCATTTCCCCCCAGTATCATACATATCTATTACAAATCCCTTGACTCAACTCCCACACTATGCTCCACGTCCCATGACTATATATATATATATATATATATATATATATATACACACACACACACACATACATATACATATATAAATATATATATTCAATTATAGTTGACATACAATATTATACAACATCAGCTTCAGGTGTACAGTGCAGTGATCAAGCCTCTTCCCCATCTATGATGCAAGACATGTGACCACCTGACACCCTACAAAATGTTCACGACATTATCAATTACATTCCTCGAACTGTCCCCCATGACACCGTGGCAACACTGCAGCTGCGTATTTATGCTGTCCCACCCCCTCCCTCTCTCCCTCATCCCCACTCCCCCAACCAACAGCCATCAACTGCACCCCCACATCTCCGAGACCACCTCTGTTCACTTTCCTCGCCCATTCAGTTTTTTAGAGTCCACATATAAGTGAAATCATATGGTATTTGTCTTTCTCTGACTGACTTATTTCACTTAACATAATAGTCTCTAAGTCCATCCATATCATCCCAAATGTTATGATTTCATTCTTCTTTATGGTGGAGTAATACTCCATTGTATAATTGTACCACAATTTCTTAATCCAGTCGTCTACCGATGGGCATTTCTGTTGTTTCCAAGTCTTGGCTATTGTGAATAATGCCGCAATAAACATAGGGGTACCTAAACTTTTTCGAATTAGTGTCTTGAGTTTCTCTGGATAGATACCCAACAGTGAAATTGCTGGGTCATACGGTAGTTCCATTTTCAGTTTTTTGAGATACTTCCATGCTGATTTCCATAATGGCTGCACCAATCTGCAGTCCCACCAACAGTGTAGCAGGGTTCCCTTTTCTCCACAGCCTCGCCAGCACTTGTTGTTTGTTGATTCACTGATGATAGCCATTCTGACAGGAGTGAAGTGGTACCTCATTGTGGTTTTTATTTGCATTTCCCTAATGATTAGTGAGGTTGAACATTTTTTCATATGCCTGTTGGCCATCTGTATATCCTTTTTAGAGAAATGCCTCTTCATATCCTCTGCCCATTTTTTAATTGGGTTGTTTG
>NW_017731603.1:16843-19747 GCF_001890085.2 Hipposideros armiger | reverse complement strand
TTGGATACCTCTGTTTCATTTAGTTGCATTTCTTGAGGTTTCTTCTGATCTTTTACTTGGGACATGTTTCTTTGTTTCTTCATTCTGGCTGTCACTCTGATTGCTTCAATGTATTAGATCACCTAGAAAGAAAAAAGTAAAAAGAAAAAAGAGAAAAAGGGAAAAAAAGGAAAAAGAAAAAAAAGGGAGGGGCTCTCTGCCCACTTTAATCTGCAGACCACTTGCTCAGCAATAGAGAGGTTCTGGGCGACTCAGCACCAGCTGTTGGGGGGAAGGGCTCAGTGTGTCATGCGCTGACCTCCCTCTAGACTTGAAGTAAGCTTCCCACAATTAGTTGTTGTGTGCTCTGGAACTGTGCTCACCACCAAAAATTCTCACAGGTTGTTGCACATTGTCTGCTGCTGCAAAAAACTCTGTGGCCTGCAGAGGTAGGAGCTAGGGACCAGGGGCTCAGGGTGCCCCTGGCAACACAGCTCTAGGTGAGCAGGGCAGGCCCCCAAGGCACCACAGGGTTTGGTCAGTGGTCCCCACCAAGTCAGAGCAGCATGCACTCCTGCATCAGCAGCCAACCCACACAAACTCGCCTGGAAAGCCCCGGCTGAATCATGCAGGTGCACAGCTCGCGGCCCTACACTCCCAAGAAAACTCCCTGTCTCAGCCTGTCCCAATAAGCCACTCAAAGATCAGGCCGAACAGCCCGACAGCCAACTGCCACCAAGACCACTCTGCACGCGCAGTGCGGAAATCAGGGACCTAAGGCGATTCGTGCACTTCCGGGTCTCAATAAGCAGTCTGTTGTAATCGGAGAGCTCTTGCCTGGTGTTTCCCTGTGTATGCAGCACAAACAGTATGGAGGGTGGGGATCCAAGGCCGCATGCGCACACATGCACGCACGCACACACGCACTCTTGCGCCAATTCCAGCAGACCAATGCAGTTCCAAACCTGAGCCTCTGTGGGAGGGCCCAGCCCTGAAAAAATGGCGGCCTCCTGTGCACTACTCATGTGCAAGCTCCACACCAGGGAAACAATGGTCCCAAAAACCTCCAGCTCCCACGCCAAAGGCACTCAGTTCAGTCCTTCCCGGAGGCTCCTAGGCTCCGCTCACAAAGCCACTCCCTCCACCAGGAACCAGGTGAGTGCTCACCAGCAAGCGAGTCAGTTTGCTGGTTCCACTGGTTCTCCAGCCGCCCCCAGCCTCACTGAGCTGAGCAAAGAGAGTCCTCACTATTTTCTCCTTCCAGCTATCATAGAATTCCTCTTCCCGGCAATGTAACTCTAGGGTGGTGAGCGCGGTGTGGGGCCGGAGGGTCTCGCCCCCAACCGGAGAAGCCTCCCCACCGCTGAGGTGACCCTCACGGGGTTCGCCCTCTCTCATCTCCGCCCCTCCTACTGGACTTGACGTGGCCTCCTCTTTAAGTCGTTCATTTAGAGGTTCTGCTCATCTAGGGTCCAGGGAACTTCCGAGGTTGAATATCTTATAAATTATTTGTAATTTTGTTGTGATCCTGGGAGGTAGTCGGCACAGCGTCTGTCTATTCCGCCATCTTACCGGAAGTCCTCCCAAGTGATTTTGACTTGAGATCTGAAACACAGCAAGAAAGCACCAGGGCTGAATATCTAGGTGTGTCTCACCTCAGCCATCCACTCTGCCGCCATGGTCCACAGAGTAAAATGGAAACTGCTACTTTGTCCCCTTCTGTCTCTCCAGTCACAAAGCCCTCACTCCTCCACCATGTTCTCCTGTATGTTTCAGAGTAACCTGGGTTCGTATTTCCCAACAAGCCACACGGTTTAAGCTGTCTCGTCATCCCTCATGCTGTTGTTGCCTCGGATCCCTCCTCCCAGCATTTCTTCATGTCAAAATTCTGTCTGTTCTGAGTGGTTCTCAAGCATGCTGCTCTGTAACCAGGCTACCTGCTAAAGGCTTTCCTCAGAACTGTCATGGCCCCATCCCCGAATTTTCCATAGAGCATTGTGCTTATGGTTGGGGAGTGGCGGAGGACCAGCCTCTCCAGTGGGCGCTTCCTCTGCTGGGTCCCTGATGACCCATTGTGATCCTCCTAATGGACAGCAGAAACTGAACAGGAGTTTCTTTTGATCAAACTAGCACTTGATTTGATTGAAATCTCTCTTAATATTGATGGAAACATTAGGTTAGACAAGAAAGTTAGTTGAGGGAGGTAATCTTCTTTTTGGCAATGTTTTCTCTTGTGATACCGAACACCACTGATTTCTTTTGCCCTAACTAGATTCAGTGGTTTGTTTATTCATGTTCATTCATTGTTTCTGTGAATATTTGATGATCCTCTTCTCTGTGCCAAGCACAATGCTAAAATGAACCAAACCAGACACTGCCCTGCCATTAAGGAGCTAAATTCCAGGGGAACTCCCATCAATTCGCTGACTATACATTTGTAAAATCTACAACCTTGGTTTTTTATACAAAGGAGAGGTGCATGGTGCCAACAATGTCTAGCTTTGACCATTCACTGTGGTATGTGACACGGATGGATGGCATCAGCCCTCAGTGAGGAGGGAGGGCTGGACGCCAGGCCTTGTGACCTGCCACGTCCTATGTGGGCAGGACCAGTGAGGCTCACTAGGTACAAATAGCCCTGGGCTCCCAGGCTCCTGAGTCCAGCTCCTGGTTGCTCATCGTTTGCTAAAGCTGAAAACTCAAAGCAGAAAAACCATGAGTCTGGCCTTCCCTGTCCTGCTGGTCACTCTGGCCTTTTGCTGCTACGAGGGTGAGTATCATTTCTAATCAGACCAGCATCAGCCCTGGTGAGTAACCTTGTCTGAACTAGGAGACTTTCTTGGGGAAAAGGGTGAACAGATCAGAATCCAAAACTTTCCACCACTTGTGACCCAGTCCCCCAAAAGCCCAGGGTTCATTTAATCA
>NW_017731603.1:2006-16538 GCF_001890085.2 Hipposideros armiger | reverse complement strand
GGCATCAGTATCCAGTTGTTATCAAGTAGTCATCAGATGTTCTCCTGCCCAGGGTCATTGAGGTGCCAGGCGAGTCCACAGCTGGTTAACTCATAGCTTCAGTCTCACAAAATGTTACAGCTGGAAGGGTTTTAGTTCTCAGTTCAAAGAGAGTCAGTGTTCTCTGATTCTGAATAACGAACCTTCAATGGGCTCTGCCAATAAGCAGCGCTCTGCCTACAAGCCCTGCCCGTCCACTGAGAGCAGGAGCGCAATGGGAGCAGAACCAGAGCAATCGCCAGGCCTCCATCGCCATGGCTCTGAACTAATTCTAGCCGTTCATCTAGTAACACTTTTGTGGGTCTCCATGCCCTCGATCCTGACCCAAGTCTGAGTCTTTCTCTTTCACCTGACTTTCTGAATGTCCTCATCCTCCCTGTGCTGTCTGATAAGGGTCAGATGGGAACCTGGTAGGGCACTTTCCAGGCTGCTGGTGGTTGCAAAGACTGAGGAGATAGAGAATCCAGACCAGGAAAAGGGGTTACTTCAGGTCTCAGCACAATTCCAGGCAAAATAAGTCCGAGTTCCCACCTCCCATCCTCTCTGAGGAATTCTGTGCATCACTGCAAAATGAAAGACCCAATCATAGTTTTGTGTATAAGCTTCAGGTGTGTTAAACTTATAAGCATATTGTTTTAACTTTTTAGCTATGTCTGCATCCAAAGACATAATCCTGTTGTTTAATTTAGTCTGCAAAGAGCATCTTCCAACACTTAACAGTTTTACTGACCTGTGTCCAATTTATTTCCCCTTTTCTGAACTCTGGTAAGATCTGACTGTGCCATTCACTTAAAAGATTGATTACTAATCCTCTTCCTCAATATCCAAGACAAAAGAAGGTGTCACTCTATTGACAGGGAAACCTTCATTTTTGGAATTTGGGGAAAGTGAATTTCAGCACAGCAGGAGAGTCCTGGGAAGCAGCGGGTGTCCTTTACACAGAGAGAAATTGAACTAGGGATCCGTCAAACTGTTTTCCAGTGCTCCCTAGCTCTGAAGGTAGCTCTGTGAGCTGGAGGCAGTCGTGACTTCTACGGTTTGCATGGTCATTGCACAGTTGTGTGATGAGATCATAAAATCCTCAGGGCTCCTGTCCAGCTGTAACATCAGAGAGATATGGGGAAAAGTGACTTTCTCTATATCAACTGTATTTCTTTTTCTTCTGTTCCAGCCAATGCAAGAGTCTGTCCAGCCCTCGTTTCTGAACTGAGAAGCTTCCTTTTTGAGCCTACATTTCTCTACAGATTAAATGTTCTGAAATTTAATGCACCTCCTGAGATTGCTCAGTCCAAGGTGGAAGTGAAGAAATGCATAAATTCTGATATCTCCTTCTTTAAAAGACTCCAGTTTCTACCAATTATGGTAAATTCTTTCCTCTTTCTGCACAGAGGCTCTACTCAGTGCACAGCCAGGAGGGAGGTGGACATCTATCTACTCCATGAGGACACAGGGGCACCTTCACACCTGAGAGGGTGACCCATGGCCACAGGGTGGATGAAACATGACACCTGCTGAGCTGTGCTTGGGCTGCACCCAGCATCTGGGCATGGTCCCTTTTCTCAGGTCACCTCCCTGGGTGCCAGGTTCCCCACAATGTCCTCAGGGGGAGGACAACCAGGGGCCCACACAGGCATGTTGGAGAGATAGAGACACTGCCAGGAGCTGACAGGGGGCGAGCTTCCCTCACCCAGTGGCACAGTCACTGGGAATCTCATGGGGAGCATTGGGACATTGAAGGGGAGACAGTGGGAGGGAGGGAACCAGCCCCCGCCTCTGACCTGATGGAGGGTGCACTGGCTGGGGTCTCTGAGCTTCTGCAGAGCCCAGGCCCACTCCCTGTACCTTTGCCCCACTTTTCCACCCCTCACTTCTCACGGCCAGTGGGTACAGGTGCTCCGTGCTATGTCTCCTGCAGCCTCATGTAAAGCTGAATCACTTAAATTATGCCTTTCTGAAGAAATCCGATATCTAAAGGTGTCTCTCAGCTTGACTGTTGCTAGAATTAAGTCAGGCTTATGCAAATTTCCATGATAGCTTGGTCCTCAGAGCAAAGAGTACATGTGCCATCACATTGAATACCACACTGGAAATCTTCAAGGCTGGAAATCTGAAAGCACAACTTCCCAAGCCCCTCCCACCCCACCTGGTCTCTTAACCTCATGTCCACCTCAGAGTGAGAAAGTACAGTCCTGGGACCTGGGAGTCAGAGAAAGCAAATCCTGGGCTGCTCTTCACCCCAATCCTCTGTCCATTAGAATCCTGAGTCCTACTCTTGGGTCCCTCGGGGTCCCTTTGCTGGGCTGTGGACATGGCTCTTTCTTGACCCTCATGGTTTGTTGTAACTGGACCAGGTCGACTGAGCTCACCACTTGCACTGCTGTCCTGCCTGCGGGCCTCCATTTCCGTTGCTGGTTGAAATATTTCTTCCACATAATGGTTTTAAACAACAGACTGTGTTAATGTGTCATGTCCAGGAACACCAGGACTGACCTCCCTCTTCTGTTTTGTATTTCAGATGAAAGTACTGGCGAAATGTTAAGTCCTAGATTGAAAAACATCTTACACACAAGGACCTCTGACGTTCCATGATGACCTGATCTTCCCTAGAAAATGTGAAGGTTTCAACATCTTACTTCAATAAATCACTCGCCCTGCACTTCTCTGCATGTCTTGTTATCATCCAATAGTCTCTGATCTGCAGTTGGGGTGGTTTCATCATTAAGTGGCCATTGGGTGTTGTCAATAGTAAATTTCAGGGACCAGTGTCCAGTTACCCATGGTGGCCTGAGGTGTAGGGATCACAAGAGGAAATATTTGCTCAGGACCATCCTGTATTACTTTTCGGATTTCCCACGCAAAGGGCCATGAGTGAAAAAGATGGTTAGAGGTAAAAAGCAATCACAGCGTTCCTGTTCCTGGGCTTGTACTGAGGGATACCCGCAGCCTAACTGTCTGGCCAGTCACGTGGCTCCCACCAGCAGCATCACTATATTCCATCCTCATCATAACCACAAACAACCTGCCTGGTCCTCACCCTTCACTGTGGTTCAATCCTAGGATGGTCCCGTATAACTTGTTTTCTGCCCACTTCTCTATTTGTTGTGAATTCAGTGTTCAACCTCCAGTGAGCTTTTTTCGCTCTGCACACTCACATTACTCTTCACACTCACATTACTCTTCACACTCACATTACTCTTCACTGTCCACACCATTCAGCAACCCTTGCCTACTGTTCCCCCTCATTCTTATTAAAGCTTCAGAAACAAGCATTCACCTGCCACCTGGACAATATCACACAAGCAATTCACATTCATTTTTGGAAATGTATAAAATCCTCACCGTATTTGTCCCCCACCAGTCCCTCCTCCATGACCCCCATCCAGGCAAATGGAGGTGACTCAAAAAACTTGGACACATTGTAGGCCCTGAACTCGTTTCCAGGGTCTGCTGTAACACACCAACAAACACTTGGTGGCTTACCTGATTTTCTCCAAGTGTGGAGGACAAGAGTCTAACATCTATAACAGTCTGCCAAACTCAGTGTTGGGAGGGCAATGCTGGCTCTGGAAAGTCAAGATGAAAATCTGCTCATGGCTGCTTCCAGTTTGGAAGGCTGGTGACATTCCTTGTCTTGTGCCCACATCACTCCAATCTCTGCCCAATGAGGTGACATTGTGTCTCCCTTTCTGTGTGTGCAAATCTCCCTGTACCTCTTTTGTGTAGAATAGATGAGATGGAATTTAGAGGACACCAGAAGAAAATTCAAGATCATCCCCCTAAATCAAAATCTGTAACTTGATCACATCTGCAAAGTCCTTCTTTGCCTTGGAGGATAATTACAAGGTCCCTGGTTTAGGATGTGGATATCCTTTGGGGGACAATTTTGAACCTCTTGCAGCTCATCTCCTTCCTGACATCTGAGAGTCGGCTAAGTCCTGCCCCGTCCACTGCCATAGCTCCACTCGGCTCCTGACCTATCCACCCACACAGCCATCATCATAGTCCTTTCCTAGTCCTGCCTGGCTTGTGCCAAAGTCTCCAAAGTGGTGTCCTGGGGGCTGAGATATCCCTCCTGCAGCACACCCTACTCATTACATCACAGTGACCCTCCTAAAACAAATGTCAATCAGATCTTACATCTGTAATCCTGAAATACTAGATGTCATGCATCAAGCAAGAGGACTTATTATTAGTCCTAAGCCCATTCTTAAATTGTAATAGGTATATTTATTTAAACTATGATTGAGAAAATAGAAGATAACAGTTATCTACTATTATCAGTTATCTCCAATTCTTTTACAATAAATGTGTATTTTTAGTCACATTAGTAAGCATGTACACTGGAATTGGTGCCTGTTTTCTGAAACACATTGCATGTTCAGTTTGCATACTATGCATGATGCACACAGGGAGCTCTCACAACTCCTAAGAAATCCAGACTCGCTGAGAGGATCAAGCCCACCACTGGTGTTGCACACAAGGCCTTGTATGACCCGTCCCAGGCACCACTTCAACCTCTTCTCCCTGCTCACCCAAGATTCCGCGCTCAGCCATAGCTGTCTTAGTGCCATTCACTCATATGTTACATTGGGTCACACCAGAGTACCAGGGCATTTGGTGTTTCGTTTGCTTCTGTAATTTACCCTGCACAGGACAGCTGACAACCTCATCTGTAACGTCCAATTCACATCTCATCCTATGTGAAGCCCTCCCTGACTCTGACAATGTAAAATAAAGCTTTGTACAGAGACATACATATTTATACTCAATGGAAGACACACAGATACACATTTTTACACACACAGACACACCCAGAGACAGACCCGAACAAGACACAACACACACACACACACACACACACACACACACACACAGAGGCAGTCATACCTCTGTTATTACTTTAACTTTCTGTGGTATAATATTCATATCACAGTGTTGTTTTGAAACATTTTGAATAAATTAATAACATAAAAGGAGAAATTTTATCAGTTTTTATTATTATTTCTAAAATACTTAAGAGTTTACATGTGTCGAGCACCCTTATGGGTGGACATTATCCTGGAAGGGTTACAGGTTTTGTTTCCCTTGTTTCCCTTTGTCCTTACTAGTCCCCTGGAAGGGGAAAGACTGTTCCCACCATTGCATGTGGGGATGAAGAATGCCCCACCCACTGTTCCTTCACCCTGTCTTTGTGTTACAATCAACTGGGCACATTTCAGAAGCAACTACTTCTGAGGCCCCACACTGGGACTAATATATGGATATCTCTGTGCGTAGAGTCCAAGCAGTCCCCATTTCCTCACCTCTGCCTCCTAACGGTGCACCCTCCCGGTGACTGTGGAGTCCACCACTGAAGTGGAGAGGGACACAAGGCTGTTCATGACAGTCAGAGAACTCCCAGCATCACCAAGGTCGTCACCTGAGGACCTTCCCTTGGCTGCTTCTATAGGCCTTCAAGCCTGGCAATTGAAGGTCATTCATTAGTTTCACTGGTATAAAACTAATACACTTAGGGTGTCATACAGGAACATTTCCTACATGAGATGCCTACAGAGTGGGAGGTGAGATATGCAAGACTCCAGAGGCTGGGGCTGGAGGAGAGAGGTTACAGCGTGGTTGTTTAACGGGTAGTCTCCCTGTTGGGATGATTTCTGGAAAAGGATAGTAGAAAAAGATTGTGAATGTACTCAATGTACGTAATTGTACACTTATATAAGGTTGAAATGGTAAATTTTATGCTATTTATATTTTACCAAACACACACAAAAAGACTCCACAGCCTGTAGCCCTCTGAGAGGCGGCAGAAAGTTAGCTGTAAGTTTCAGGAGGGTCTGTGTTTTAGTCCCTTGTGGACACACCCTCCCAGAGCTGTTGACATCTCAAAGTCAAACTATGTGTGGGTCAACTCTCTGTTGGATTTGCCTCCTTGGTTTCCATTTGTTGAAGATATCACTAATTTTTAGAAACTCTGGCTCAAATTTACAAACTGAGTTAACCAAGACCCGCTTCTGCAGGGTCTCTTGACGTTACCTTTGAGGCTTCTAATTCTTTCCCTGCACAGACAGAATTGCTGTCTCTGTGGGCTCTCCTCCTCAGGTATCTTCTCCCTGCACCCATCTTACTCTGGATGACAAGGCCAATATTCTTTTGGGTAGAGCATATCCTCTGCTGCCTTATGAGAAAAAGCTCACTGGAGATAAACCTTTTGAAGAGTCGCACATTTGAAATATTTTTATTTATCCTCATGTTTCAATGCTAGCTGATTGCATATAGAGCTCTATTCATATACAATGATAGGTCAGGTTTGTCATAAGTTTCCTTAAAGCCAACTTTCAATGACTTCCCAACCAATGATATGAAGTTCAATGTGTCCCTTTAGAAATTAGCATATCGAGGCCTGTGTAAGAATCAAAGCTTCACATTGTTTCACAATTAAGTCTTCTCCTTCCCCTCTCTCTTTACTTCCCTTTTTCTGTCCCTCCTGTTAACCATAGTTTCTGACAGATTTACTGAATGTGGGAAACATGTAACACAGGTTGCAGGTGGGCAATAAGAAGATAAATAGGCCAACAGCATGTAGATATGCTTGAGCAACAAGTTGTATGTAAATTATCTGAATACAACACTTTCAAGAAGGGATCAGAAAAATAATAGGAAGCATGGATCAAAAAAGTGCTTTGTTTTCAAACTTAGGCCTTTGCTTCATGTGTGAACATGGCATCTCTCGACCTTTTAGAGAATGTGAAGTAGAAGCCGAGTTCTCAGTGGTCTATAATGGTCCTAGCAGTCCTTCAAGGTTTATCATAACATTTTCTCAGGTTTATAAACTACCGGCTGGCAGCCGACATGGACAGAGCACCTACTCTGTGCCCAGCCCTGTTCTGAGGACATCCACACTGTAACTCACTGAGGCCTTTTCCTTTGTACTTGGTTAACTCAGTTTGTGAATTTGATCCAGGGTTTCTAAAACATTAGTGATATCTTCAACAAATGGAATCCGAGGAGGCAAATCCAACAGAGACTTGACCCAGCATAATTTGACTTTGAGATGTCAACAGCTCTGGGAGAGATTTTCCACAAGGGACTGAAACACAGACCCTCCTGCGACTTACAGCAAACTTTGTGCCGCCTCTCATAGAGCTACAGACTGTGGAGCCTTTTTGTATGTGTTTGATAAAATATAAACAACATACAATTTACCATTTCAATCCTATAGGTGTATAATTACTTGCATTGAGTACATTCACAATCTTTTACTATGATCCATCTCCAGAAACCATCCCAACCAGGGGCTCTACCCATTAAACAACCACGCTGTAACCTCTCTCCTCCAGCCCCAGCCTCTGGAGTCTTGCATATCTCACCTCCCACTCTGTGGGCATCACATGTAGGAAATGTTCCTGTATGACACCCTAAGTATATTAGTTTTATACCAGTGAAACTAATGAATGACCTTCAATTGCCAGGCTTCAAGGCCTATAGAGGCAGCCAAGGGAAGGTCCCCAGGTGACCACATTGGTGATGCTGGGAGTTCTCTGACTGTCATGAACAGCCTTGTGTCCCTCTCCACTTCAGTGGTGGCCTCCACAGACACCGGGTGGATGCACCCTTAGGAGGTGAGGAAATGGGGACTGCTTGGACTCTACGCACAGAGATATCCATATATTTGTCTTGGAGTGGGGCCAGGGCAGTATTTGCTTTGGAAATATTCCCAGTTGATCATAACACAGAGACGGGGTTGAGGAACAGTGGGTGGGACATTCTTCATCCCCACATGCAATGGTTTGCTATTGACAACACCCAATGGCCACTTCCTGATGAAACCACCCCAACTGCAGACCAGAGACTATTGGATAATAACAAGACACGCAGAGAAGAGCAAGGCGAGTGATTTATTGAAGTAAGATGTTGAAACCTTTACATTTTCCGGTGAAGATCAGGTCACCATGGAACGTCAGAGGTCCTCGTGTGTAAGATTTATTTCAATCTACGAGTTGCAAGCCGCTAGTACTTTATTCTGAAATACAAGAAGAAAACGGGGAAGTCATTCGTGGTGCTCCTGGATATGACCCGTTAACACAGACTATTGCTCAAACCCAAGATATGGAAGGAATATTTCAACCCGCAAGTGAAATGGAGGGCCCCAGGCAGGACGGCAGTGCGAGTGGTGAACTCACTCAACCTGGTCCAGTTACAACAAACCATGAGGGTCAAGAGAAAGAGCCATGTCCACAGCCCAGCACAGGGACCCCAAGGGACCCAAGAGGAAGACTGAGGATTCTAACGGACGGAGGATGGGTGTGAAGCGCAGCTAAGGATTTGCTTTCTCTGACCCCCAGGTCCCAGGACTGTACTTTTTCACTCCAAGGTGGACATGAGGTTGAGAGACTAGGGCAGGAGTGGGAGGGGCTTGGGAAGTTGTGCTTTCAGAGTTCCAGCCTGGAAGTGTGGCAATTCAACGTGATGGCACACGCTCTCTCCATTCTGAGGACCAAGCTATCATGGCAATTTGCATAAACCTGACTTAACTCTAGCAACAGTTGGGCTGAGAGACACCTTTAAATATTGGATTTCTTCAGAAAGACATGATTTAAGTGTTTCAGCTTCACATGAGGCTGCAAGAGACATAACAGGGAGCATCTCTACCCACTGGTCGTGAGAGGTGAGGGGTGGGAAAGTGGGGTAAAGGTACAGGGAGTGGGCCTGGGCTCTGCAGAAGCTCAGAGACCCCAGCCAGTGCATCCTCCATCACGTCAGATGCGGGGGCTGGTTCCCTCCCTCCCTCCCCCTGTCTCCCCTTCAACACTCACAACACTCCCCATGAGATTCCCCAGTGACTGTGCCACTGAGTGAGGGGAGCTCACACCCGACAGCTCCTGGGCAGGGAGGCAGCTCTCTCTGGCCCTCCAACATGGCTGTGTGGGCCCCTGGTTGTCCTCTCCCTGAGGACACTGTGGGGAACCTGGCGCCCAGGAACATGACCTGAGAGAAGGGATCATGCCCGGATGCTGGGTGCAGCCCAAGTACAGCTCAGCAGGTGTCATGTTCTCATCCTCACTATGGCCACAGGACACCCTCTCATACATGAGCTGGGGGACAGGGGCCTTGCCTCTTCTGCCCCTCACAGAGCAGATACCCACCTCCCTCCTGGCTGTGCACTGAGCAGAAGTCTCTGTGCAGAAAGAAGAAAGAATTTACCAGAAATGTTTGAGAGTTGAGTCTGTCCAAAAATGACATACGATCTATGCATTTCTTTGCTTCTATCTTGGCGTTAACAGCTTCTGGAGGTGCATCAAATTTTTGAACACTTCTCCGGAAGTCTGTCATTGTCCCCATGATGAAGCTATGTATTTCAGAAACATGAGCTGGGCATGTTTTTGCTTTGGCTGGAACAGAAGAAAAAGAAATACAATTAATGTAAAGAAAGTCACTTTTCCCCATAGCTCTCTGATGTTAAAACTGGACAGGAACCCCAGGGGTTTTATGATCCCATCACAAAATTGTGCCAATAACCATGCAAACCCTAGAGGTTGTGATTTCCTCAGGGCTACAGAGCAAGCCTCAGAGCTAGGGAGCACTGGAAAACAGTTTGAGGGATCCCTAGTTCAGAATTTCTTCTGTGTGAAGGACACTCACTGCTTTCTAGGACTCTCCTGCTGTACTGAAATTCACTTTCTCTGGATTTCAACAATGAAGGTTTGCCTGTCAGTAGAGAGACACATTCTTTTGCCTTGGATATTGAGGAAGAGGAGATTTTAGTAATCAATCTTTCAAGTGAATGGTAGACTCATCCCTTATGAGAGATCAGAGAAGGAGGAAAAAAATCTGGAGAGAGGTCAGTAAATCTGTTAAGTTTGGAAGATGCTTTCTAGAGACTAAATTAAACAATAGGATTATGTCATTGGATGCAAACTTAGCTAAAAAGCTAAAACAATATGCTTCTAAGTTTAACATGTTGGAAGCTTTTATTTTATTTTATTTTATTTTTTTATAAAGATTTTTATTGGGGAATTGGGGAATGGGAACAGCGCTGGGGAATTGGGTGAAAGGGAACAGACAAGTTGCTGTCTTTTTGTTCTTCAATCTAGTTGTGGAGGACGTTGCTTCACTGGCACAAGTTGGCACCATCATTGCGCTCTTCCCGGGCGAGGCAGATCAGTCGCTGGCTTCTGGACGGTGGCTGCTGGCCACTCACGCTGGCTGCTGGCTACATACGGTAGCCCATGGCAACCCACTGCCACAGGGACTGCAGCCTACGCCGTTGCTGGCAACTCTCGGGAGCCCAGCTCCAGGATGAGCTGTTGTTCAGCATCTTAGCTGTAGAGGGCAGTGTCACTGGCCCTCATATGTGGGATCCGAACCGGGACGCTTTGGCGTCCCAAGCCAGTTCTTAACCAATGCGCCACTCGGCCGGCCCCTGGAAGCTTTTATACAAAAATACACTTGGCTTTTTTTTTCTGCAGTGATGTACTAAATTCCTCAGAGAGGGTGGGAGGTGGGAACTTGAACTTTTTTGACCCCACTGTAATTGTGCTGAGACCTGAAGTAGCCCCTTTTCCTGGTCTGGATTCTCCATCACCTCAGTCTTTGCAACCACCAGCAGCCTGGGAAGTGCCCTACCAGGTTCCCATCTGACCCTGATCAGACAGCACAGGGAGGATGAGGAGGTTCAGAAGTCAGATGAAAGAGAAAGACTCTAAAAGACTTGGGTCAGGATCGAGGGCATGGAGACACACAAAAGTGTTGCTGGATGAACGGCTAGAATTAGTTCAGAGCAATGGTGATGGAGGCCTGGCGATTGCTCGGGTTCTGCTCCCATTGCGCTCCTGCTCTCAGTGGACGGGCAGGGCTTGTAGGTAGAGCGCTGCTTATTGGCAGAGCCCATTGAAGGTTTATTATTCAGAATCAGAGAACGCTGGCTCTCCTTCCAGCTGTAACATTTTATGAGTCTGAAGCTACGAGTTAACCAGCTGTGGACTCACCTGGCACTTAAAAGACCCTGGACAGGAGAACATCTGATGACTACTTGATAACAACTGGATACTGATGCCTAGAGCTGGCCTCTGGACCTACTTAATGTTACTCCACTGTCATAGCTACTCTTGGTGGTGCTATAAAACCCAGTAAGAGGAGACTTGAGAGATTAAGAATTTTGTTCAATGTCACAATGCTGCCAAGTGTCAGAACAATGATTCACACCCAAATTTAATTATGTCCTGTTGCTTCTGAAACAATGTTCATCGACAAGGTGTGAGGCTTCAGATGAAAAACTCTTTTTGTTTTGTTTTTTTTGGTTTTTTGAAAACTCTTAAAATGTGCCTGCAATGATTTTTTTTCTAAAAGCTCCAGAGTATTGGGAATTGATTAAATGAACCCTGGGCTTTGGGGGGACAGGGTCACAAGTGGTGGATTCTGATTCATTCATTCCCTTCCCCAAATAAGTCACCTAGTTGAGAGAAGGTTACTTACCAGGGCTGATGCTGGTCTGATTAGAAATGATACCCTCATAACAGCAAAAGGCCAGAGTGACCAGCAGGACAGGAAAGGCCAGCCTTATGGTTTTTTTGCTTTGAGTTTTCAGCTTTAGCAAACAACGAGCAACTAGGAGATAAACTCTGGAGCCTGGGCGCCCAGGGCTATTTATAGCTAGTGATCCTCACTGGTCCTGCCCACATAGGACGTGGCAGGTCACAAGGCCTGGCGTCCAGCCTTCTCTGCCTCAGTGAGTGCAGATGCCTCCATCTATGTCAAATACCTCAGTGGTTGGTCAAAGCTAGACATTGCTGGCTCCAGGCACCTCTCCTTTGTAGCAAAAACTAAGGTTGTAATTTTATAAATCTATAATCAGTGAATTGATGGAGTCCCCTGGAATTTAGCTCCTGATGGCAGGGCAGTGTCTGGTTTGTTTCAACTTTACTTCCCAACATGACTGGCACAGAGAAGAGCATCATCAAATAATAGCAGAACATATGAACGAATATAGATTAACAAGCCACTAAATTTGGTTAGGGTGTATCTTTAGTGTAAAATGTGCCTGCTGTACCAGGTTATTTGTGCACTTGAGGCAGAAATGTGCATAGCTTGACAACAACTGTGAACGACATCAGTGATTTTCAGTATCCCAAGAGAAAACAGTGCTAAGACTGTGACTACCTCCCCCAACTAACTTCCTTCTCTAACCTAATGTTTCCAACAATATCAAGAGAGATTTCAATCAAATCAAGTGCTAATTCAATTAAAAGAATCTTCTGTTCAGTTTCCACTTTCATTAGGAGGATTACAATGGGGTCATCAGGGACCCAGCAGAAGAAGCACCCACCGGGCTGGTCCTCTGCCCCTCCCGAACCATAAGCACAATGTTCTATGGAAACTTGGGGATGGGGCCATGACAGTGCTGAGGAGAGGCTTTAGCAGGTAGCCTGGTTACAGAGCAGCATGCTTGAGAACCACTCAGAACAGACAGAATTTTGACATGAAGAAATGCTGGGAGGAGGGATCCGAGGCAACAGCATGAGGGATGATGAGACAGCTTTACCCATGTGGCTTGTTGGGAAATAGGAACCCAGGTTACCCTGAAACATACAGGAGGACATGGTGGAGGAGTGAGGGCTTTGTGACTGGAGAGACAGAAGGGGCCAAAGCAGCAGTTTCCATTTTACTCAGTGGGCCGTGGAGGCAGAGTGGATGGCTGAGGTGAGACACACCTAGATTGTTTTCCCTGGATATTTAGCCCTTGTGCTTTCTTGCTATGTTTCAGAATCAAGTCAAAATCACACGGGTTTTTCACACTCAGTATAATGGCTATTATCCAAAGATTAAAATTAAAATTACAAGTGTAAGCAAGCATGTGGAGAGATAGGAACACTTGTACATCTTTGGTGGGCATGTAAAATGGTGCAGCCACTACGGGGAGAGTCTCGAGGGCCTTCAAAATTAAAAATAGAATTATGATGTGATCCATCAGGTCTACACAGAGACTCAAAAGAGTTGAAAACAGAGTCTCACACACATATTTGCACACACATGTTCATAGCAGCATTGTTCAGAACAGCCAAAAGGTGGAAATAGCCCAAGTGTCCAGGGAAAATGATGGATAAACTGAGGGTGGTACATACATGTAATGGAATGTGATTCAGCCTTATAAAGTAAGGAAATCCTGTCACATGCTACAACAGGGATGAACATTGATGACAGGACAATAAGTGAAATAAGGCAGTCACAAAAAACACCATTGTATGATTCCTTTCCATGAGGTTCCTAGAGTAGTCAAATTCATAGAAACACAGTACAATTGTGGTTACCAAGGGCTGAGAGGAGGGAAAATACAATTTTAATAGCCATCAAGTCATCAAAACAACAGTGAGCTGATTACATCAGGAAACAGACCATTGTAATACATCCTTCATACAATTCCTTTGGGGTGCAAACCTTCTCAAGATAAGAAGAATAGTGAAAATGAAAAGAGGAGAAATATTTGTTATTGCTAACTATGATCAAGCAATGTGCAAACATAACTTTTCATATTCAGTCACTGCTACAAATCAATAGCTATTACATTCTCATTTTAACAGTTGATCAACTCACTTGCAGAAAGTAAGAAACTTGCTCAAACTTGAACAGTTTGGTAGCCGGTAAGTCCAGCTCGGCCGCTGGTGGTATGTGAATAATAACATACAAAGTGGTACTTCAGTCAGGGTGTCTAGTTGTGGTGACGTGTCCAATGAAATGGAGGTGGATAACAGTTAAATTCTATCTCAGCTGCTTGCATCTGTTTCTGACTCAGTTGAATTCTCTGCTTGATGATTCATTCCATCTCCTTCATCTGTCTCTCTTCAATCTTTTTTTCTTCTATTCTTTTTTAAAAAGATCACTTACTGACTGACAGCAAGAAATGCTGGTGAGCATGTGGAGCAACAGGAACTCTCATTCATTGCTGGTGGGAATGCAAAATGGTGTCGCCACTTTGGAGGACAGTTAGGCAGTTTCTTGCAAAACTGAACACCATCTTACAATAAAATCCAGCAATTATACTCCTTGGTAACATTGTCCCCCAAGGGTATGGTGCTGATGGTGCTGACAGTGGGGAAGGCTGTTCCTGCATGAACATAAAGGGTATATGGGAACTCTAATTATTCTCTGCTCAACTTTTCTGCGAACCTAAAATTGCTCTAAAGAATAAAGATTATTGAAAAACAAAGGCAAATACCTAGTTGGGAACATTCCCTTCAAATGAGGGAGGGAAATGAGATTAAGAAATTAATCAGGGCCGGCCGAGTGGCGCGTTGGTTAAGAACTGGCTTGGGACGCCAGAGGGCCCCAGTTCGGATCCCACATAAGGGCCAGTGACACTGTCCTCCACAGCTAAGATGCTGAACAACAGCTCAACCTGGAGCTGGGCTGCTGTGAGTCACCGGTGACGGCGTAGGCTGCAGCCCCTGTGGCAGTGGGTTGCCATGGGCTACCGTGTGTAGCCAGCAGCCAGCGTGAGTGGCC
>NW_017731603.1:0-1901 GCF_001890085.2 Hipposideros armiger | reverse complement strand
AGACTGAAGAACAAAAAACGACAGCAACTTGTCTGTTCCCCTTCCCCCAATTCCCCAGCACTGGTCCCATCCCCCCAATTACCCAATAAAAATCTTTAAAAAGAAATGAATCAATGAATTGGTCACAATATATAGATAGATGATCAACTATCAGAGAAATTTAAGATAATCTAGTGAAAATAACTGTTAGAACAGATAAAAGCTCATTATGTAGCTGCATACAAGATTGGCACATAAACAACAATATTTCCTATCATCCTGTATCACTATGACATGATGCACTGGGGAAAATGACACCATTGGCCACAAGGACATTAGCAACAAAAAAAGTATATTGACATTTACACAACTAAAAGATGCAAAGTTTGAAGGGTAAAACCATGGAACTTTATTCACAGATATCACAAGGAATCTAAAAACATCGATGCACACACCTTGTTCCTGAAGGAAATATTAGAAAATGTAAACATGTCAAACTATTCTCAAGTTATCCTACAGTTTCAATCAGCCCACACCAGAATCCTAATCAGCTGTTTTACCCTTTGTTTTGAATTCTGAAGTGCTGTTTGGATATTTCAAAATTAGGAGGGATTCATTTATTGGCTAGGAGGAAGATCCCATATTTAGGGCCAGACTACCTGGGTTTAAGCACAGCTCTGGAACTTTCTACTTGTGGGGTCTTCACCAAGGTGCCGACGCTCCCTGCCTCAGTTTCCACATCTGTAAAATAAGGGTGATAATAATAGCCTACATCATAGGATTTCTGTTAGAATAAAGAAATTAATACAGGAAAAATGCTCAGCACAGTGCCTGGCAGTAATGTCAGCCACTACAATTACGCAACACAAAGGGAAACGTGGGCGTCAAACAGAATAAATCGCCTCATTCCCAAACAAATATCAAGCTGAGTCTACTGCCTGAGCCAGCGAGGAATGTTTATTTATCCTAAATGCTAACAAAGTGTGCTTTGGAATTTGGCTGTGGTTCCATTGGGTTTTCTCTCAGTTAGGAGAGAAAAAGGAGATAGTTACTTTTCAATCACCTCATTTCTTGTTTTATGATCACATCTAAGTGACTGTTACTGTTCTTTTCAAATCCTAATTACTGAATATTGGAACTAAGGGTATAGGAGGGTGGTGGGTGGGGGTAGGTGTTATGTATCCCAAGGCCCAGGGCATCTGGACTCCTGTCCTCAACAGGATGCACTGCTGACAAACATCCTTTTGGCCGAGGTGGAATCCCAGGACTTCTCCAGGGCTAAGTCTGACTGGGTAACACGTATGTGGGGATGGAAACATGGAGGACATCACTTCTGGATCTTCATGACATGTTTACTTTTACAATGTACATATCAACTGGTTACACTGGTTCACATTTCCCACCTCCCCTCTCATAAACATTCTTGTGCCCGTTTCCAAAGACAGAAAGCATACACGTCATTTATCAGGTCATACACAGCATTTACTCTGAGTGTACAAATCCCTAGACTTCCAACCAGTAATCTATAGTAATCCCTGAGGTACACAAAACTTTTTCTACAGAGAATGGTTTCTGATTCCTTGCTTTGATAAAATCAAAGGAGGACCTAAATTAGCCATGGCACATAAATCATTAATAATAATTTTGAATCACTGGACATGGCACTGGCCTTAGGTTGTTTGAACAGTTTAACCTGAAACATGGATATCCGACCATTTCATACAATTTATGTCAACAATATGAATGACAAAATTAAAAAAGAAAAATTGAAGAGATCTGTGTATGCTGTTTTCTCAGTTTGGCCACATGGTAGATATTGTGGCTTTAATGACTATAAAATATAAAAGCCTTTGTTATATTTAAAGAAGTGGGCCCATCCACGAATGCCTAAGACAATTACAGGGATTTCCATTTCATGGTAA
>NW_017733852.1:9510-10864 GCF_001890085.2 Hipposideros armiger | reverse complement strand
TGCATAACCTTGTAATGTAGCCTTTGCATATGCTGCTCATTCTGATATACAGTAGGCACTTAAATACTTTGTGGCTGAAGAATGAACAAATTAATGAATGAGTGATTAGAAGGATGAATGGAAAATGCAGTGCCTGATTACAGTGGAGTAAAATACAGAGAATATAATCCCACATTTTAAACTATAGTGTCTGATATAATATGAATTGCTTGAAAGAGCATATTTGGGAATAAACTAAACATTATGTGAAGTTATACATGTTGAAATTGGTGATGCAATATGATTTTCAATAGGCACCATTTATTATGTCATTGGAATAATATAATTAGGGTTCAGGTATGAAACTAGGGTTTCATATGTAGATGTTGGATTTCTCTGCACTGATGAAATTATTTAAGCTGCCTGCTGTTTAGCTCAAGAAGTATTTTTGATGTACTGATTATGTTGAAGACATTTTATTTGGTGATGGGAAAATAAAGCTGAAGAAGGAACATTTCCTAATATATTTTAGTCTAATGAGGTGGTTGTACCATAAAAATAGAATATTAAAATACAGAAATGAATGCAGTATATGAACATAGAATGAGGTTTCTGAAGATAGAAACTGTTATGAAAATAAGACCAGAAATATGTATTTACTTTCCTAATTTAGGTACACTCAATTTACAGAAATCATGCTGACTATGAATAATTTCTACCACATTTTAAAAACAAAATATAAGGGTTGTGAATAAATACCTAGTTGAAACGTCAAAATAAAGTATTGTGAATTGATCATAGAATTTTATTTTTCTTCATGTTATTGGAAAATTTTATTAAGTGTAGATGACAAGGGCAAAATGAAAGCTGAGAGGTATCAAAGAAATTCTCAGTGGATGATGTCCGAAAACTTACTGATCCTCTCCAACAAATGAATTTGTTGCCACATTTCAGCTAAAGTGCTGTTAAGTTCAGGACTATAAATGAGGAAGAATGTGAAAGCACCTTTAAAGCAAGATCAATCTATCACTTATTTGACACCATTTTGTATCTATGTGTCATTATCTGAAGCAATGATCTTATGAAAAACGCATGGATCACTAACCTAGACAGTGAATATGGACAGATTTGCAGAGACTGAGTGATCTTGCACAAACCACTTAGCCTTTCTGTGCCTCAGTTAGCCAGACGTGACAAGACATTGCTATAAGTGACTCTGCAATTCATTCCAGCTCTACAAAGCAATCTAGAATAGCACACTGTAAAAACATAAAAAACAAAATATGCAACATATAAAATAAAAGTATTATCTTAAAACATTGAGAAAAACAAGTAGTATTCTGTACAAGAAAAGAGTTCCTCAAAAAGTTAAGAG
>NW_017733852.1:4144-6322 GCF_001890085.2 Hipposideros armiger | reverse complement strand
ATGTTCATCAGGGATATCGGCCTGTAGTTTTCCTTTTTTTGTACAGTCTTTGTCTGGTTTTGGTATCAGGGTGATAGTGGCTTCACAGAAAGAATTTGGGAGCCTTCCCTCCTTCTGATTTTTTTTTTTTGAGAAGAACAGGTGATAATTCTTTTTTGAATGATTGGTAAAATTCACTTGTGAAGCCATCTGGTCCAGGGTTTTGTTTGTTGGGAGGTTGTTGATTACTGATTTAATTTTGTTGGTAGTAACCAGTCTATTCAGATTTTCTGTTTCTTCTTGAGTTAACTTTGGAAGGTTGTATGCTTCTAGAGAATTATCCATTTCTTCTAGTTGCTCATAGTAATTTCTTAAAATTATTTGTATGTCTGCGGTGTCTGTTGTCACTTCACCTCTTTCATTCCTGATTTTACTAATTTGAGTCCTCTCTCTTTTTTTTTTTTTTATTAGTCTGGCTAGAGTTTTGTCAATTTTGTTTATTTTCTCAAAAAACGAGCTCTTGGTTTTGTTGATCTTTTGTATTGTTTTTCTGGTCTCTCTTTTGTTTATTTCTGCTCTGGTATTTATTATCTCCCTCCTTGTACTCCCTTTGGGCTTATTTTGCTTTTTTCCCCCCAGTTCCCTGAGGTGAATGGTTACCTGAGATTTTTCTTGCTTCTTTAGGTAGGCCTGCACAGCTATGAACTTCCCTTGTAGGACTGTTTTCACTGCATCCCAGAGATTTTGGGTTGTGGTGTTTTCATTTTCATTTGTCTCCAGATAGCTTTTGATTTCCTCCTTGATCTCAGTTTTGACTCACTCACTATTTAGTAACATGTTTTTCATCCTCCATGTATTTCTGTGCTTTCTAGATTTCTTCTTGTAATTGATTTCTAGTTTCATAGCATTGTGATCAGAGAAGACACTTGATACGATTCAATCTTTTTAAATTTAATGAGACTTGTTTTGTGGCCTAACATATGGTCTACCTTGGAAAATGTTCCATATGCACTTGAGAAGAATGTATATTCTGTAGCTTTGGTTCAAATGCTCTGAAAATATCAATTGAATCCAACTGGTCTAATGTGCCATTTAAGGTCACTGTTTCCACATTGATTTTCTGTCTGGAGAATCTGTCCATTGGTAACAGCGNTCTCTCTCTCGCCCTTTCCCTGCAGCCACACAACTCAGTCTTTCCCTGTGTGTCTCTGGCACCTCTCAAGTCACTGTCCCTCCGCCAGAGCCCAGGGTTATGGAACAGCCATTCACAAGCACAGGCATGGAAATACTGACCACAGGCATGGAACAACTAGCCACAAGTTTAGAACCAATCAAACAAGTGACCACAAGCACAGAACCATCCCCTAGCACAGAGCAACTTCCTACAAGCACTCAAGAAAGGAAGGGCAGGATGACCCTCTGTCAGTATAAGTGCAGAGACAGTGTCCAGGTGAGGAAGGCAACCAAACGCGTGGGGATACCTGCGCAAGCATGTGCAGCCTGAAGATCCTCTGAAACGGATAATCTGTTTGGGAAAGTGCAACAGAGATCCATATTTGTCTGTTAGCAGCAGCTGATAAGGACAGTGAATCCTTCTGTTATACTATTTCTCTCCTTATGTAGATGCAAATTTCTGAACTGTATCATTTCCTTCGGCCAGAAGGCCTTCTACTAACATTTCTTACAGGGCAAGACTGCTGGCCAAGAATTCCTTTAGTTTTTCTCTGCCTGAGAACATCTTTATTTCTCCTTCACTTTTAAAGCATAATTTTGCTGGATACAAATTCCAGAATAATGGGCTTATTCTTTCAATACTTTAAATATTTTATTCCAGTCACTTCTTGTTTGCAAACTTTGTGCAGGGAAGTTCAATTAAAAATTTTTTTAATGTTTTTATTAGTTTCCGGTGTACAAAACATTGCAATAGCTATCCTTTTCACCCCTCACAAAGTGACAACTCTCCTCCCCCCATCCACTGCTCCCCATACCTGATATCATACATATCTATTACAATTCCATTGACTCCATTCCCACACTATACTCCACATCCCATGACTATATATGTATTAAATTATAGTTAGACATATAATATTATTCAATAGCAGCTTCTGATGTACAGTGCAGTGGTCAGGCCTCTACACCGTCCATGAAGTGGTCTCCCTAACAAGACATGAGTCCATCTGGCCCCTTAAAAAATAT
>NW_017733852.1:0-1029 GCF_001890085.2 Hipposideros armiger | reverse complement strand
ACTTGCTGCCTTTCTCTTGCTGCTTTTAGGATTCTGTCTTTGTCTTTAACCCTTGCCATTTTCACTATAATGTGTCTTGGTGTGGGCCTGTTTGGGTTCATCTTGGTTGGAACTCTCTGTGCTTCCTGGGCTTATATGTCAATTTCCTTTGCCAGGTTAGGAACGTTTTCACATGTTATTACTTCAAATATGTTCTCAATCCCTTGCTTCCTCTCTTCTCCTTCTGGTATTCATTCCTATGATGTGCATGTTGTTGTGCTTGATGTTGTCGCCCAGCTCTCTTAAACTATTTTCAATGTTTTTTATTCTTTTGTTGTTGTTGTTGTTCCACTTGGATGATCTCTGCTATCTTGTTTTCTAAGTCAGTGATTTGATCCTCTGCTTCATCCAATCTTCTGGTAATTCCAATGAGTTTGTTATTTAATTCAGTAATTGTATTCTTTAGTTCTAGCTGGTTGCTTTTCATGATTTCTCTATCCTTCTTTATATTATCATTAATTTCCTTGAACATTCTAATAATCAGTGTTCTGAACTCTGTCTCTGATAGTTTGTTTATCTCTATTTTTTCTAGTTTCATTGATTTAGGAGTTTTCTTCTATTCTTTTATTTGTGATGTGTTTCCCCATTCTGGCTTACTCTTTGTATTTACTTCAATGTAACAGGTAGATCTTCTAGGTCTCTCAGTCTTTTCTGGGTGGACTTATGAGGTATGTGTACTTTATATTTGAATTACTCAGTCTCCCTATTCTCCTGTGCATGTGTACCAGAGTTGTTCCTTGTGTTGTGTGTCTTCTCCTGTTGAAGTTGAGCTTTGATTGATTTTGGCTTGTCAGTAGGTGGGATTGACTCCCAAGGTGACTAGCTGTGAGGATTAGCTGTGTCCACAGTTTATGAGCTGCTGTGTGAAGGTTGACCCCTAGGGGCTCTTGTGCCTGTAGCGATTTCCCTTTGAGTGTGACTCTTGTAAGTCAAACCCCATAATGCTCTGGTTTTATCTAAAGTTGGTCTCTGGGTGTGATGATTCTTGTG
>NW_017733851.1:6716-7427 GCF_001890085.2 Hipposideros armiger | reverse complement strand
ATTCGGGTCAGTCTGACTCTAAATCTCCTTCTCTTTCCACTACATCATCCTGTCGCTAAGGAAACAAACAAAAAAGAGCTGCAGAAAATCCTTAAACCTCATTTCAGCTGATCATTTATAACTTTTTTAACAAAATCAAGTGCAAAGTTGATCCCTGGCATCATTGAACATTTGCGTTCTTGCCTCCCTTGTATTATTAAAATACAAGAAACACATATATAAAATGGCCAAGAATCCTCCCCACAAGACCTCAGCCCTCAGTCAAGAGAAGGCTGAGCACAAGGAACATCATGGTCCTGAATACATGTGGAGTGACCAGGCACAGGCTGGCCTTCAGGGCTGGAAGGTGACAGGAAGGCCATTAGTCCAGCCACTCTTTCAAGCTCACCTTCAACATACCATCAAGTGGTTTTCGGAAATACCTCCAGTAATGACCAACTTACTACCTGCAAGCACAGCCTATTCCATGTTGAGATAGTCCTGAGTATTTAAAAAGTCTCTTATAACTCAAAATGAGCTCAAACCCCAGGAACTTACAGCAGAAGTTCCTGTTGCTAAAGTTACTTTCGTCTCCAAAGCAAGAGAATATCACATGGGCTGTGAGGTACCACTGGAATGCTGTCACCTTTCCCTGAGTCTGAAGAGCCAAATAAAGTCAACACCCAAAAACCAAAAAGAAAAGGAGAACAGGAAGTCTCAATTTCAAGGCAC
>NW_017733851.1:0-1066 GCF_001890085.2 Hipposideros armiger | reverse complement strand
GGATCGAGAAGGGCATTACATAATTAAAAAGGGATTAATTTTCAAGAAGACATAACAATCCTTAATGTATATCCACAGAGCATCAAAGTATGTGGGACAAAAACTGATAGAACTCCAAGGAGAAACAGATGAATCCACTATTAAAGTTGGATACTTTAACACCCCTCTATCAGGAATGGACAGATCCAGCAGGCAGAATCAGTAAGGACATAACTGAACTCAACACCACCATCAATCAACTGGATATAGTTGACATCCATAGATTACTTCATCCAAAACAGCAGAATACACATTCTTCTCAAGCTCACATGGAACATTCACCAAGATAGAACACATTCCGGGCAATAAAACACATCTTAACAAGTTAAAAGAGTAGAAATCAGACAATGCCTGCTTTCAGATCACAATGGAATTAAACTAGAAATCAATAATGGAAAGATAGTTGTAGAATCCCAAAATATTTGGAGATTAAACAACACACTTCTAAACACATGACATCAAAGAAGAAATCTCAAGAGAAATGTTAAAATACTTTGAAGTAAATGAAAATGAAAATACAACATATCAAAATTTGTGGGATGCAATGAAAGCAGTGGTTAGAGGGAAATTTATAGCATTGAATGCATATATTGAAAAAGAATGACGATCAAAAGTCAATCATCTAAGTTTCCACTTTAGGAAACTAGAAAAAGATGAGCAAATTTTAAAAAGAAGAGCAAATTTTTAAAAAGGAAGCAAAAAAAAAAAAGAATAATAAAATTTAGAGCAGAAATCAATGAACTTGAAAAAAAGAAACCATTAGAGAAAAATCAACAAAATCAAAAGCTGTTTCTTTGGAAAGATCAATAAAATTGATAAGCCTTTAGCCAGGCCAACTAAAGCTTACTAGTTCCCAGGATGGGTCCCAGATGTTTGCCACATATTGCCAATCAAGATCGCTTACTTATGTCAAACAGGTAAACAAAAACACTAACATCATTTCCTTTCTTTCATCCATTCAATAAATTAAAAAACAAAAAACAAAAAACTACTACTGATGAGCACTTACCGTATGCCAGACACTGTT
>NW_017733850.1:17878-18666 GCF_001890085.2 Hipposideros armiger | reverse complement strand
GAGCAATTACAGATATGTAATAATTGCTAGATGTGTTTGGGTATGTAAAATTTAAGATTACTATATTTTTGGTATTGTTACTTCTTATTATACCTATATTTACAATCATAAATAGGTAGATAGAAATGACTCCAAAAACTGGCAAGCCTACAAGAAAATGACATTCAGATATTATTTCTGGTAATGACAAGATTTTATATTTGTAAATTTATTGCACTGAAAGGTGTTCTGTAGAATTTAACTACTGTCTAAATGCACTATTTAGGTTGCAACATGTATGAATTAAATATGCTTTGGTACATCACAAAAATGTAAATTTAAGTTTAAATCAATTACCTAAATACATGTAACATAGACAGTCAAATGCCAAAGAAGCCTATAAGAAAGGTAGCTGAGCCATAAGGATTGTAAGGTCAACACATGTTGTACATGATATTAAAATATAAACTAGTCCAATCTTCACTTACCATTTTTTACCTAATTATGCTAATTTCTAACTAATTTGAGATTTATCATAATCAAGCATTGACCTAGTTGATATAATACTCATTAAGTACTCATTTCAACAGCAGAAAATATCATTTTAAGATATGCATTTCAGGGATTCGAATGCCTCTCTTTTACCCAATGTAAAATTAACAGGGCTGAAATAAACAATATTTTGACACCTTTATACTAACACCTCAAATAGAGTAGGTTGAGATCACGTGGGTGAGAGCAAAAGCAGATGAAATCAAGTTGAAGCTGGTTCTTGTTTGCCATTTCTGAAATCAAAGTAAATCAGAGCC
>NW_017733850.1:7769-9053 GCF_001890085.2 Hipposideros armiger | reverse complement strand
TTTGTATAGTACTATCCTTTCAGACATTCTAGAAAGAGATTATAAGTAAAGTTTTATTATTGAAACTTAGTAATTAGGTATTTTATTTTCTAATTAATCTGAAATTAATTAGGGTAATTAATTTAGGGTGTTTAGGGTAATATTTTTCTTTTGTAGGTTTTACCTTCTAAAATGGCTCAACCTCAAAGATTTTATAATCCAGATGACCCAAAAGATGCTGAGATATTGCTACAGATGTTGATGGAGTCTGCTAATGATGAAAATGAACTTGAATTTGAGATGAACATGACACAGATGGTGAAGATCAAGTTGAAGAATGAGACCAAAATTTCTGACACTGAGCAAGAAAGTTCTTCTTCAGGAAGTGATCAAGAAAGTAGTAAGGAAGAAATAGATAAATATTTTATTGGGAAAGATAAAATATAAGTGGCGTTAATGCACCAGTGCTATACCTAGAGAATGGAAATGAAGTTAAAAAAAGATGTTTATTTTTGAAACAGTTGAGTAGGGAATTGGTAGCCGAACATATGAACCAAAGAGCCGCAAAAAAATAGGGGAATTCCTTCACTTCTCTAACAAAAATTGCAATTTACTACATTTGCTGTCAAAGTTCAAGCAGAAGAACCTGAGGCCACCACTTCTTCAAACAAAAGGAAACGGTGTGCACCTTGCATAGGAAACAAAAGACAAAGGTATCCCAAATACTTCTGTAAACTTTGAAAACAATGTTTTTGCTTAAAATATGTGACAATGATTTGTGAACATCGTTTCAACTCAAAATTTGATGGCAATGAAACTAATGAAGAGCGATCAGGTTAGTTTTTGTTATTTTATGAAATAAAAAATTTTGTTTTAGTTTTATGTTTTGAATTTCTGTTGATTTTTATACTTAATTTATGTAATAAATATATATTGTTTTTACTTTGTGGCAAATGAAATTTTCATTCTGAATAAATAAGCATGCTTACATGTTATTTTCATTCATTTTCAATTTAAATAAATAAATGTCATACACGCATCTAGTAGATACATTGCGACCGAACTCGTTAACTTTTACGATATATCCGATGGAGGGTGAATCATTTAAATTGCAGAAGCAAATATCTATAAAGCCAGTTGTGCAATGGATCTCAGAACCCTAATATTATACAAAAACTCCACTGATTCTACTATCTCTGTGTCAGATATTGAAAGAGGTCCAAGAAAGAATATCAAATAGAGAAACAATAAATACATGAGAACTCTGGACTCCAATTCCCACTTCTCAACCATTAATTAATGGAA
>NW_017733850.1:0-3459 GCF_001890085.2 Hipposideros armiger | reverse complement strand
TGTGGAGTTTTAAGCAAGAATGACATTATCTACCTTAATAGGGTTACTTTGGCAAAGGTGTTGCATGTAGACTAAAAAAGGACCAGGATGAAACAGGAAGTCAGTTGGAGTCTATTATAATATGAATACAGGCAAATGATGATGATGGCTTAGACTAAGATTAAAGCCATGTCAGTGTTTAAAGGGCTATTGTCATCATTGCAGGTAGCCAACTTGAATAATAAAGGAGCCCAAAAATCCAAGCGAGTGGCTATACTGACAAAGTTCAGGGAAATAATCATAATTCCCAAGTCACTCTACCTCCTCATTAAATTGTATAGGATGAGTTAGGCTGCAGTTGGTAAAATGAGAAAGAAGCTCTTCTCCCCTCTTTATTCAAGTAACCAACAAACACAAATGGGAAGCTGAGTCATGAAAAGATCAGCCTGGCTTCCAAAGCAATAGGCAAGGCAGGCATTCAGAATCATAGGTGTATCTGTGTCACAGGTCACGGGCTGTGCAGTGCAGACTGACTGGGCTCCATGACTCACTAACTGTGTGATTTTGGGAAAGTTCATAACATCTCCTTTTAAGTGGAAATAATTTTGACCAACAGTATAAGGCAGGTTGTGCTTATTAAACAAGTTAATATTGTGAAACTAATGTAACAATTTTGGGGGCATGGAAATAGCCATTTAAATGTTAGCTAGTATTTTATCTTTCCTGAGGCTAAAGAGAAAAACCTCATTGTTTAATTCATTATTTCCTCCAAGAGTCAGCCTACAGACCCTAGAAGAATGCTATCCCTGAAGCACAGGTTGATGTAGCAAAGGAGGAAATTAAGACTAGAGATCAAATATTGCTTGAACTCAGAGTGTTAATGAACCAAAGTCTGTGCCTAAAGCTTCAAAAGGTCAAAACTCAAAATGTTAGGGTTTGGAGTAAATTTATTTATCAAAAANCTGAAGCATTGCAGTCCCTAAAGGGAGCTATAATCAAAGACTCAGGCCTCCTAGCCGGTCATGCCTTTTTTATATTAGCATTCCTAGCTCAGGTGCCTTCCTTCCTAAATCTCTTTATCTGAGGCCTTGGGCCAAGGTCATTTTCAGGCACTTCTGAGGAAGCCTCTTCATGGGGAGAGTAGGGAAAAACCTTGAAGACACTTTTCCTACTCTGAATCAATATCCACTATTTTTTCACTCCAACCATTCCCCCCTCATTCTTCCTTCAACTTAGGGTCCATAAATAGCCACAGCCTTTTGTTGGGGCTTCCTCAACAATGAGAGGACCCCCATCCGTGTCTGCTCGGATCCATATGACCTTTGACCTGTGTTCCTTTCCATGGGGAAAAATGGACCAGGTTTTAGCATCTTGCCTATACCATTGCCAGAAGTGCTTAAAAGCTCTTAACTTTTTCATTTTTGGCTTGCTGCTTTAATCCTTTCACCAGCTATTCAGACAGATAACAACAGCTCAGTTCTCTGCCTTCCACCTCAGCTGAGCTCCAGGCACATGGAGCCTTATCAGGCTTTGTCAAAGTTTGCTCCAATATATTTTCAGGACATCTTTTTCCTCTGCAACTTCCTTCATTACTCAGATTTGGCCACACTTGACCTGCACCAATTTCTACAATTATCCTTTCTTATTCCGTAATTTTGAACAATTCTTGGGCTGGAACCTTCCTTTTCTCTCTGCCACTGAATAATAGAAATTACTAAATTAATAATAATTACTAAAGAATAACTTAGATGTTACTTCCTCTCCAAAGTTCTTCCCATCTCACTTATATTGGGCTACCTTTATGCTCCCCCAAACTTGTAAGAGTTTTACCACAGTTTTATACATACCAGGTTATATGGCAAATTATATATCTACATATTTCTTTTATTAAGGATTAAGCTCCTGGAACTCAAGGGCTGAATCACATTTTTTGCCTATTATTTCTAGTTCCTAACTCAGGGCTTGGCATATAAAAGGTGCTTAATAAAAACTCAAGATCCCTAAGGAAGATTCTTAGATTTCATCATAAAAGTGAATTAAGTGTTGTGTTAGGTAATATGTTGAACAGAAAGATGATAGGAATACGAAGAAATGCTTGATTTTGATTGCTTAAACCATTTTTCTGACGAACATCTGAACTAGAATTTGTTTTTGCTCAAAGATTGTTAGATAAAGTTATAGTTCCAACATTCTTATGAATTGATGTAATTGAAAAGCTACACAATGAAAAACTTCCTCTATACTCTAAAGAATTTCTATAATAAATGTAATGCCCACTGGAAAATGAGCTGAAGGTTGAATTTTACACATTAATGCTATGAATATTGCTGAAATAAAACATGGTATTTGGTATTCATAAAGCTTAGTCTTTGTCTAAAAGAATAGTGCTTTTCTTACTTTTGTGAATAAAATAATTAAAATTGTAACTTTTATTCTCAAAAATAGAAAGTAATTTTGGCAAACTTTTGGTTTTATGCAGAGCCAAGATTATGTTAAAAGAAAATGTAACCAACTCTACTTTTTGTTTTTAAATAAAAGAAATATGGGNCATATAAAATGTAATATAAGGAAAAACTTAAAGGGTGTTTCCTCTTCCAGCTTTTCCTCTCTTGTGGCTTTTGAAATGCAATCACCACAGGAAGTAGCTCAAAGCAACCATGAGACACATGAATTGTATTAACAACACCCTACCTGACTAGCAGCTACCTACATCTGAATGAGTGAGGCAGGCAGGGCTATCAGAGACATGACACAATGAAGCTCAGACCAAATTCCTAAACCAAAGAGTCATGATATGAGAAATGATTATTGTGTTAAGCCACTAAATTTGGGGATACTTTGTGATGCAGCAAAAGTTAACTAATGTAGTCCAAACCCTATACTTCACTTTGGCTAATCCATATCATGACCTGGACAGTAACTGCAATCAGACAGGTTTCTGTCTTCATGAGGAAAAAAAAAGAGTTGTATGCAGCATGGTTTCTATTTTCTTCAGACTTATTCTTGTAAAAATATTTTAACAGTAAATATTTTATAGATAAGTGGAGAAAATACTATTTTCTAATACTAATTTTTACTGACATTAATTATTAATGCTTTGCATTTTCCTTTCATTTGATGCTAACTGAAAAAAAATCATAGTGAGAAAATCTATGACAATTTACAATAAAGTCAATGAATAAACAGACCTTTAAAAAATAGAATGCAGTGCTATTTCTCCAATAGCTGATAAGCAACTGCTTCAGGTTTCCACACATCCATTAGATTTTCCAAGAAAACAAGTTACCATAGCAACTCCAGGATCACATGTTATGCTTTTAGACTATTACTAGTCACTAATATTTCTTCAAAGCTGAATACATGTATAAATATATCAACTCATGATTAAATACACTGATTCATGATAAATCGGTTGTAACATTTGTAACATTGCTGCTTTTAAAAATAAATATGATATTCTGATTCAAATACTTTTAACTC
>NW_017733849.1:6751-10966 GCF_001890085.2 Hipposideros armiger | reverse complement strand
CCCTCTGACTCCACACTACCCAGGCTGCATGGGACACGGCACACTGTCACTTAAAAATATATGGGAATGAAAAAAAAGAAAGAAAGAAAGAAAGAAAGAAAGAAAGAAAGAAAGAAAGAAAGAAAGAAAGAAAGAAAGAAAGAGCTTTTATTTGGAATTTACCGAACAGGATCAGAGCTCAAATTGGTTGTGAACATTTAATATCATTTTGAAAAAGGAAAGAATGACCTTGAGGGAAATTTATGAAATGTTCTTCAGAGTAACGAGGGGGCCACTTCTGTGGGAAGCTCACATGCTCCTTAGTCTATCCGACCAGGAAACCCAGAGAGAAATCCAAACACACGGGGTTCCCTAAACGGAAAATCTCATCACCTCTGATCACACCCACCTGCATTGACCCGTCTGAATGGACGTCTTCCTGAGTATGGCGAGGCTTCACAGCAAAGACCTTTACATGGATCTAAAGCTAAAGTCACCAGCAGGCCGACTCTTCCATGTCAGGGCCCTGTGCAAAATCAGTGTGAGGGGCCCTTGTTAAAGTTTAAGAATTTAGTGACACTGAGAGCACAGCATATTCTCAGTAATGAACAAATCCTGTTTTTCAGTTCTCTTCAGTTGAATGGCTTTAAAATGACTCCCACTTCTTTAACCTCATTCTGCAACGAGAAACTATCTCTTCTTCTTGTGATACCGAGTTGGGCTCTCCCACCAGGGGCCCTGGTTCAGGACTGTGGAGTGACCGGTTCCCTGGTGGTCACACTGAGTCACACAGGATGCATGAGGCACACACATTGTCACGATTCCTTTCCTTCCATAAAAGATTTTGGGATGAAAGCCTGACGTTTAAGGTCAGTGTTTTGCTCTAGAAAGAGAATAGGAAAAGAAGACCCATGGTGAGAACACCTTGCAGCACTTACTCCCTTTCTAGTCACAAAAATGAGGTATATCTGCCTGATTCAAGAGTGCAATTGTTGGTGGTCAGCTCTTTAAGGGTACAGCCAAATGGATGCATTAGAGAAAGTGAGTAAATATTAAGTCAAGTCAGAAAACAATATATTAAGTGTTTGTACTGAGAGTAATACTCAATTATCCTTTATTTTTTTAACCAGCCTCTTAACTACACCCAACTCATGTGCCTTTCTATATCTTAACTTTATCTTCCTAACATACCTCCAGTTTTGGGACCCCTCTCAGTCCTGCTTCATGTCTTTCCCAGAACTTTAGCTCACAAATGTCTGACTCTACATATGGGATGGTCACTGAGACATATGTTTTCATGACACGTGGGCACAGCAGGTCCCCCTTCAGACCCAGTTAGATGCCCTGGGGTGTCCACAGATGGACACACATGTTAGATGATTTAGGAGGTGATGTGGGGCATGTGAATGTCCATGTATTTACTGGACCTCCCTTCTGTGACAGGTACTGTGGGGGAGCTTGAAGTGTGAGTAGAGCTGCAGCCCCATGGAGCTCAGGGTCTAGGATGGATTTAGTGAGAATTAGGACAGTAGGTGACAGAAGGTGATGTTTAAGTGGGTTTCAACCTCCATCTGAGTAAACAAGGAATGAGAGGTGAATATGCTGTAGGGAAGACAGAGACCATGGGGGTGGATGTCCTGGGGGCTGATCCCCTGTGGGGCCACGTGTGCCTGTGGGAATGAAAGGGCCATGTGGGGACCCTGTGGGCATGTGGGGAACAGAGAGCCTGAGCTCAGCACACAGGGGCTGGGACTGTGCTGGGGTTTCTGTGGGAAATGTTTCCCAACCACAGGGAACACGAGAGCCCTCAGTTTGGTCTCAGTTGAGAAATAAAAACAGGACACACAGGAATTCAGTTAAGAAGCAAAGTCACTGTTGAATGTCATTGTAAACAGTGTTTCCCCCTGTGTGTGGCTGCTGAGAATAGGAGACATTATAGAACAAAGATGATTCAAGACTTGTCCCTGGGGGCAGCTGAGAAATTTCACAGGAAATATCTGTTCCCAAAGGAAATCCCTTCCCCACCCAGGTCCACACCTTCTCCTGGGACTGGTCCCTGTGCTCAGTGTGTCCCGAGAGCCCCCTTCAGCCCAGCCCCCTGTCCCCTGTAGGGAGGTTTGTGTCTGGGCTCACACTGACTTCCCCTCACTGTGTCTCGCACAGTAATACACGGCGGTGTCCTCAGGTCTCAGGCTGCTCAGCTCCATGTAGGCTGTGCTGGTGGACGTGTCTGCAGTGATGGTGACTCTGCCCTGGAACTTCTGTGCGTACCTTGTGTCACCATCTCCAGGATCGATTGCTCCCATCCACTCAAGCCCTTGTCCCGGGGCCTGTCGCACCCAGTGCATCCAGTAGCTGGTGAAGGTGTATCCGGAAGCCTTGCAGGACACCTTCACTGAAGCCCCAGGCTTCCTCACCTCAGCCCCAGGCTGCACCAGCTGGACCTCGGAGTGGACACCTGTGGGGAGGAGACAGGAGTGGGTGGAACCCCCATGACTGGCCCAGGTCCCCTCATCAGCCCAGGGATGGGGGAGCCCCTTACCTGTAGCCACTGCCACCAGGAAGAGGACTCTCCAGCTCCAGTCCATGGTGAGGGCTGTGCTGTCAGGACGTCTGTGGGGAAGCGTGTGGCTGTGGGGCGATGTTCTCAGGGCACAGACATGTCCACATTTAACCCCGCCCACCTCAGCACATTTGCATATTCATGAGAAGAGGGTTTCATAGCTGAAGACTTGGCCCACCTGGGAGAAGCTGGAAGACACAGGGACTGTGCTCAGTGGGCGTCTGAGGGTCCACGTCCTAATCCTTGTTGGACGATATGTGTCCCTTGCCAGGTCCCTGAATCTCCCACTGTGGCTAAGCCTCCCCAGGACATGCTCTTCACTGTGAACCCCGCTTTGACATGGGAATCACCTGTGCCTCTTCTGGGCCTGAAAGACTCAATCCTGCAGTTAGTTTGTGTCCACAAATTATGAAAATTTCAGATTGATAAAACCATCCAGTCATCCAGATTTAGTAATCTTGAAGTGCTAGAAGCCCCAATTTAAATTGGATATTATTGGCATCGTGTTTGGCAAATTCTTCCAATAAAATAAGATATTTACAGACACTTAACAGTTTTTGCTGAAATCTTGTTTTTGATGTTTTTTTTATAAAGAGGAAGGAAATCCCAGGAGCTCAGAGGAAGCCCCTCCCCTTCCCATTCCCACCTGCTCCTGGGGCTGCAGCCCCTGCTGGGTGGGACCTGAGCGCCCCCTGCAGCCCAGCCGGCCACCAGTCAGCTCTCACTACATGAGACTTCCAGGGACGTTCAGAGGAGGAAACTTTTGGGCCCAGGGCAGGCCTCCCCAAAATATCCCACAATGGTGTATAACTATTTAGAATGAGTTACTTAAAAAGCAGCCAGAGCAGGAAAAGTATGTGGACCCTCCTGTGTGTCCTTGAAAAAAGCAAATAAATCTCCTTTGTGTAAGGGACTGTTATTGCTCCTAAGGGGTTCTCATAAGGTATCAAGACCTCAGCTTGCAAAGACAGTGCCTATGACCTTGTACGATGAAAGGGATTATTGAAAATGTGATACATTAAAAACCTTCAGGGCCGGCCGAGTGGTGCTTCGGTTGAGAGCTGGCTTGGGACGCCAGAGGGTGCTGGTTTGGATCCCACATATGAGGGCCGGTGACACTGCCCTCTACAGCTAAGTTGCTGAACAACAGCTCAACCTGGAGCTGGGCTGCTGTGAGTCGCCAGCGACGGCGTAGGCTGTAGCCACTGCTTCAGTGGATTGTCATGGGCTGCCGTGTGTGGGCAGCGGCCGGCATGGGCGGCCATCCGGAAGCCAGCGACTGGTCGGCCTCGCTTGGAAGGAGCACAGTGGTGGTGTCATAGCGTGGAGGTCCTGGGGGCTGAACATAACCCCGTGGGGCCACGTGTGCCTTTGGGAAGGAAGGGCCCATGTGGGGACCCCGTGGGCATGTGGGAGGCAGAGAGCCTGAGCTCCGCACACAGGGTTCTGGGCTGTGCTGGGGTCTCTCTGTGGAAAGTGTTTCCCAGCCACAGGGAGATGAGAGTCCTCAGGTTGGTCTCAGTTGAGAAATAAAAACAGGACACACACAAGTGAGTCAAGAAAAGAACCGAAGTCACTGTAGAATGTCATTGTAAACAGTGTTTCCCCCTGTGTGTGGCTGCTGAGAATAGGAGACATTATAGAACAAAGATGGTTCAAGACTTGTCCCTGGG
>NW_017733849.1:0-5536 GCF_001890085.2 Hipposideros armiger | reverse complement strand
TTATTATCTATCTGTCTGTAACTCTTTTCTTACCAATTGTCCATTTGTTTCTTTGTAGTAGCTTTAATGATGCATATTTGACCATAGTAAACGGCACAGGTCAGCAGGATGCAGGTATCACCTGAGTCTGTAGTCATTGTATTGGCCCTGGAAGCAAGGAGCACACGCAGCAACAGCCCCACCCACTGTCCTAACTGGGTCCTTCCCAGTGTCCCACCTGAGGACCTGTGGTGATGCCCAGCTCAGGGCTCCTCGTGCAGGTGACTAACAGGCACGGAAAGAGCCACCGTGGCAGGGACAAGGGACCTTGTCAGTAGTGTGGGGCTGTGATTTCACAGAGGGGGAAGGAACATGTTTAACTCTCAGTGAACCCACCAGGGTATATTTGAACTGCTCAATTTCAATGACATGTGGACCAGTGCTGATCTCAGTATATAATTGAGTGAATGATAACTCAATCTACTGGTGTGTGAACATAGCAGTGGGAAGATGTAAATATATGTTGTCAGCCCCACTGTATTTAGTGAAATGTCCACATGCATGTTACTCAAAGCAGAGAATTAAAATAACCCCTTAATTCTCCTCTGACACCCACTGACTGACAATCCACCAGAATCTCCAATTGGTCAATATTATAAATTAGATCCCTAATTGTGTTTCAAAGTCGATGTCAGTTCTGAACAACTGCATGGCTGTCCTCACCGGCCTGCAGCGTCCCCACAGCATGTAACTGCCATGTGGAAACTGTCCCCTGGGTCTCCACCAGGAGGTTGAGGAGGAGACCTGACCCCACCTCCCATCACCGTCAGGCCCAGACCTCAGTGTTTGCCTTCCTGAGCCTGCAGATGCTGAGCTCTGCAGGCAGCTGGACAGCAGTGAGGGGCAGGTGTTCTCTTCTTCCTGGGGAGATGGCCATAGGGTCTGGGGACACACATCCCCCTGGGAAGGGACCCCTGGCTGCACGTCCTGTAAGAGTGCTCTTGGTGTTCACGCTGATGGTGGTGCCCTCACCCTGGGTACTTCTGGCTTCCTGACCTTCAAGGAGACCAAGGAGACGGAAGTGTTGAGAAGATGCTTTTCTTTCCCTGGGACTCGGAGACCCTGAGACGTTATAGAGAGAGTCATGGAGCTGGTGGAGGGGCTGTGGGTTTCAGGAACCACAAGATCCATTTACACAGGGTCTCTCTGTCTAGACAGTAATCAAAAAGCTTCAAGAAGTTAATATAATAGAATAATTGTTGAAATAAATTAGTAAATTCAGAATACCCGACTTCAGGAGGAATGTTGTTATTTAAGGTTATTTATCTACGAAACATAACTCACTGCACTAACAAACTCATGGTTATTACCATGATTATAGGAGGTAAAGGCATCGCAGTGCCTGGCCCTGGGCAAGTGTGCACATTACCATAATGACAGTGTGTTCTAAATAGGAAAGTTCAGGACGGGGAGTACAGTCAACAGCATTGTAAAGACTCTAGGTAGTGTCAGATATGTAGTCGTCTATTGGGGTTCCCTTCATAACTGATATAAATATCTAACCACTATGCTGCAAACCTGCAAGTAATATAAAATAATATTGAATATCAGTTATATTTTGAAAAGTAGTAACACGGATGTGTAGAGCAGCATGGGGAATACAGTCAGTAATGTTCTAATACAGAAAAAGGAGGACAGTTCTGTGTTTCCAGGACGTTTGGAAAACATTTTCTACTGCGCGACTGTCAGGAGGAGGTTGACAGAGCATGGAGACCAAACCCTGACAGGAGAGCATCCCTTAGCCAACTCCCCCAGGGGACAGGAACGGAGTGCGTCCTGAGCGCCCCCTGGTGGTGTGTGTGCTCCTTTGGTCCAAAGTCCCTGCCGACAGACTGTATCCCCTCCCTTTATCCAGCATCAGTGTGGGACCCTTCCAGGAAAAGTGCTATATACTGTCCTGTTCACAGGATGCTTCATGCTAGTAGTTTCTTATTACCTGACCCCTCCATTTTATCTCTTTGAAATGCAAATGTGCCTAACTCTTATTCTATGCCTGCCCTGCAGCTGTATTTTGATGACAACTTGTCTTCTAGTGTCACAGGTGTACAGACAGAGAGGATTTTACACCAGGATGTACCCACCCAAATTGTCACCCATACCTGATTCAGAGATGAGATTTGGGACTTTTGAGATGATGTCACTCAGATACATTTTAGGGTTGATTTCATGTTTTAATGACTTAGCATTTGGGGGGATGTTGGGATGTGCTAAATTTAGTTGAATGTGGGCTGGATGTGAATCTATGGAGGGATGAGGGTGGCCTGAGATGGTCTGAGTCATGCTTGGACCCTGTGAGTGTCATATGGGAAAAGGGACTTTGTGATACTTGGTTCATTTAGGCACCAGCGGAAGAAATGATTTTCCTGTGTTATCTGAGTGGCTCCTAATTCAAGCACAGGTATTCATGGCAGAGGCAGGCAGAGGGAGACTAGACACCAGGAGGAGAAAGCAATGTGACCACGGATGGAAGGCGACTTCCTCCTGGCTGTGGCGTTGGAGAAAGAGGACGTGGGAGCAAGGAATGCACCTCTAGAAGCTGAAAAATAAAAATAAACCGTCCTTACCAGGTCTATTCCATCTGGGCTGATGTAAAAGTTCCATATCCTGGGCACAATATAAACAGCAAACATTTACTTCCCACAATTTCGCAGGTGGCAACCCAAAATCCAGGCCCAGCATGGTCACACTGGTGAGCCCTCTGCCTGGCTCACATCCGGTGGCTTCCTGCTGTGTCTCACAGGGTGGGAGGAGCACAAGCTCTCTGGGGCTCATTAGAGAGGCTCTGATCACCTTCCTGAGGGAGGCGACCTGATGCCTGAGCCCCTCCCAAGATCTCACCTGCTAACACACCCCTCCCTGAGGGCTACGATTTCAACACACAAATGTGGGGGGAACACACGTTTTCAGAGCACAGCCGTCGGTCAGACCCTCTGGGGCGTGTGTGGTCCTGCCAACACCTTGATGTTGTCCAGTGAACCTGACCACATGCTCTGAGCCCCAGACTGTGAGGGGATCAATGTGAGGAGATCTGAACCCCAAGTGCGTAGTGATTTGATGCAGTTGTCCTGGGAAAGTAACACAGGCTGGACGTGAGTCTCATGTCATCAGCTTCTCCCCATGCTGCTCCCTGTTGTGTGAGGACTCCCAGGGCTCCCCAGGGACAGGGACACCCACAGGCTGGGGCCTGAGGGGAGGGGCCTCTTCAGGAAGTCACCCCTGCAGGAGGGGCTGAGGGGACGGTGACCTCACGTAGACTGTGCTTGAACCTGGCACACATGTGAGCCATGATGTTGCCACTATGTGTCGAGATGGTCCTCCCAGATGTCACGTGTGTGTTGCTTGACCACAGGTGGGAAGTCAAAATTCATAATTCATTTCTGTATTCTCTTTTTCCCAAGCACAGTTCCATTATTCAGAAATATTGGAAACTGAGAGAACTTTCTAGAGAGACTCTCAAATCCAATCCCAGAATCCACCTCCAACCAAGATTTCACAGATGAGGCCTGAACTAACCTTCCTCATTCAGAGAACATGGAGGCTCCAAGTGTGCCCTCTGCAGGGACAATGACACGTGATGGGGTCTGTTCAGGAAACATTTTTCCTCATAGCTCCTTGCAGGACGTTTGGACACTGGAATCCTTTCCCTGAATGACTGATGTGCACGTGAGAGCCTCACTCCTCGTCTCAGGGTCCTGACTCTGTGTGAGGAAGTCAGGAGACTCATCATCCCGGTCACCTCCTCAGCCCCGCACAGCTGTCCCCTCCCTCAGGGTTTGTGACACTCTCAGGATGTGGCTCATTACACTGTGTGTCTCGCACAGTAATACACGGCCGTGTCCTCAGGTCTCAGGCTGTTGATGTGCAGATAGGCCGTGCTGACAGCGGTGTCCAAGGAGAAGACAAATCGATCTGAGAATCCCTGGGCATACGTTGGTTTTTCTGTGTTTGTGTTGCTGAATCCCATGCACTCAAGCCCTTGTCCCGGGGCCTGTCGCACCCAGTGCATCCAGTAGCCAGTGAAGGTGTATCCGGAAGCCTTGCAGGACACCTTCACTGAGGCCCCAGGCTTCCTCACCTCAGCCCCAGGCTGCACCAGCTGGATCTCGGAGTGGACACCTGTGGGAAGGAGACAGGAGTGGGTGGGAACCCCGTGACTGGCCCAGGTCCCCTCATCAGCCCAGGGACTTGGGAGTCCCTTACCTGTAGCCACTGCCACCAGGAAGAGGACTCTCCAGCTCCAGTGCATGGTGAGGGCTGTGCTGTCAGGACGTCTGTGGGGGAGCGTGTGGCTGTGGGGCAATGCTCTCAGGACACAGACATGTCACCATTTAATCCCGCCCACCTCATATCATTTGCATATTCATGAGCAGAGGGCTTCACAGCAGAAGACTTGGCCCACCTAAGAGAGAAGCTGGATGACACAGGGACCATGGTCAGTGGGTGTCTGAGGGTCCACGTCCTAATCCTTGTTGGAGGAATTGTGTCCCCTGCCAGGTCCCTGAATCTGTGCAGACAGAGCACCTCCTACTGAGGAACAAGCCCCCTAGGATGCGATTCACACTGTGAAGACCCCTTTCAATGACACATGGAGACCACCTGAGTCTGTTTATTACTTTAATCTGAATGTCTCATCCAGCAGTCAGTGTGTGTGCAATAAATTTTTTAAAATCTCAAATTCGTAAAACCATCCTAGTCATCCAGATTGTTCCTATTAAGACATCTTGAAGTCCTAGAAACCCCATTTTATATTTGATTTTACTGTCCATTGTGTTTGGTAAATTCTCCCAATAGAATAGGACATTTATAGACTTCAGCAGTCCTTGCACAACTCTTTTTTAGGTGTTTTTTTATAAAGAGGAAGGAAGCCCCAGGCCCTCAGAGGAAGCCCCTCCCCTTCCCCTCCCCACCTGCTCCTGGGGCTGCAGCCCCTGCTGGGTGGGTCCTGTCTGGAATCACAAATCGTGGCCTCTAGTGTCTCTCGTCCAGTGTTAAATGTCTGTGCCCTGACCTCACAATGCTCCCTCAGGGACACCATATTCTTTTGACATCATATATTGAAATAATGAGTTTATGTTACTAAAACCCAATGACTGTTCAAGGCAGACCTCAAGCAAGGGCTTTATGAAACCCCCTGGAGCCCTTTTTGTGAAGCTTCCAAATCCACTGACAAAGTTCTAAGTCCAGAATCTCGCGGGGGTTTTTGAGGCCTCTTACCTCCGTTAGGTTCCTCTGGTTGAAGGTGACGCCTGGGAATCCCTGTATTGTCTCACAGCCCTCTCTACCTTTGGTAGTCAATAAATTAAACACACACAGAGTGTACAATTTTAGCATTAATGGTGCTCTAAATTGTCCTTGTCCCCTCTACCTAGTTCATGGGCCGTCCCTCACTCTGACCCCAGGCCTGGGTGTGTGACTTCTCTTGTAAATGGAACCCCAGGGAATGTGACACATGAACAGACTTGGGAAGAACCTGCACCCTGGCTCTGCTTTTTCTCAC
>NW_017733848.1:6719-7860 GCF_001890085.2 Hipposideros armiger | reverse complement strand
GAAGGGTCGCTCTTTCCTGAAATATGTCCATGGTGGTTTACTTGGTTTGTTTCTTTTTTTCTTCATAGATTTGCTCGTAAGCAGATAATGCACCAGGAACTTCCTTCTCTTTTGGTTCAGGGTCATGTTTTCAAAGCTTGTAAGGAGCTTCTTAAGGTCTACAAAATCTAACCTCTTCTGGGGGTTCTTCTCCTTTTTGTCTCCTGCAGTTTCCATTTCTGTTGCCTCTTCTTCAGCTAAGCATCCCTGTTCCACCCAACACCTCCTTATTAGTCATTTTCTCAGGAACCACCTCCAGGAGCTCCTAGGTGTCACTCTCATCCACACCCAGGGTCAAATTCTTTGCCATCTCAGCCACAGCCTTGTGGATTTGTGCAACGTCCTCTCCTTGGCAAATCCTTTGAAGTCATGGACAAACTTCTTGAGTGCCTGCTTCCAAATGTCATTATGCTCCTTGGTGACATCACCTCAAGCCCAAGCAAGGTTTGTGACACAGTCATAGATATAAAGCTTCCAGAATCGCATCAGTGCTTTCTATGTGTCTTCCTCACTTGCACCAACAGCCTGGGCAAAGGTCCTCCTCAGGTGGGAGGCCTTAAAAAGCTGACGTTGATTGAATTAAAGAGGTGGCTTTTAAGGCAAAACACCACTTTGATATTGAGATGAAGATCACCAATACAAGGAAGATGTCAAGAAGCGTTACCAGGCAAATGCAAATCTTGAAAAATATATTATTCTCCAGCAGCATTTCTCCATTTCACTAGCACAGCAACTCAGGAGGGCTTCCTGGAGGAGGAGCTGGATCACCGAGGACCCCTTAGTGCTGCTTTAGGATAGTGGCAGTGTGGGCTTATTGATATCCTTGTATTTGAGGTTCTCCCTGAGCTAGGTCACAAAGGGTTGCCATTTGTAGCTTGCAACATTGCCCACAAGCAAGACTGTTAGCCTGTCCTTAAAAGCCTTGAAATCTGGCATTGACTTGACCTCCTTATGGATGAAAGTCCTTTCAGGTGTCCACTTCCAGAATAGAGAGGTTGAATATTTGCGCTGCAAATGATTCTCCACAATCAGCTTATCTAGTGTTTCCACAAATTCTTCAGCTGCCTTCACATCAGCACTCGCAGACTCATCACTCACTTTC
>NW_017733848.1:2887-5699 GCF_001890085.2 Hipposideros armiger | reverse complement strand
AATATTTATTTGGGTACTGTTTTTTCCCTTAAATGATGAGCTTTTATTGGATTGTGTTTTGGATTTACTGACACTTTGTTTTTTTGTTTTCCTCTGTGTGTCCTTTTTTGGGTTTTCTATAATTTTCTTTACTTATCTTCTTGAATTTTATGCTTATATTATTGACTTTTAACTTATTTATTTTTGCTTGTATGAATTGATCACTAGAAAACCCCTAGTAATTATTTTCTGAACTCTACCACACAAGTATTGATATTTAGTGATTTTTTTGTTATTTTAATGTAAAAATCCTCTATTTCTCAATGCATAATATCAGACTTTAAATTAGTTTTGTCTTTTAGTTTAATATTTTCTTCAGTTTTGAATATTTATTTTCATTATCATATTTACTCATATACACAGAAGTAAGCTAGAATTTGTCAAATTATTTGTCAAATGTTTGTTTATTTTTTACTTGTTCTATCTCATCAGTTACTTTTAGAATTTGAATAAAAACACCTTCAGTGATTTTGAACATATTTTTTTCCATTTGACAGCTATATTATTTATAAGAATTTATTTTATTGTTAAATATCTTTATTTTTCTATAATACCTTTTATAAAGGCCTGTTTTATATAATTTTATAATACTATGATATATTACAATACTATATATTAAAGCATCACAAACTTAATTTTGATTTAAATTTTCTTGGCATAGCTTCCTCTTCTTCCTTATACTTTCAATATTTCTGGGCATTATTTTATTAATTTGTTTTGAAAACTCTATACTTTTACCTTTTACAACTGTGATAGAATTTTTGTTTTTAATTTTGTGAGCTCTATTAACATTTGTTTAAATAACTAATACATTGTGATTTATTCCTCCATTTTTTTGTACTTTCTACTTACCATACCTCCTCTATTCTATCTCCTGCCAGTTTCTGTTGGATTTCTAAGTGTCTTTATCTCTCTATCTTTTGCTTTGTGATTTGAAACTTCACTATTCATTTTTTAACATTTAGTGTTATTGATAACTCTATCCATATTTAAAATGTGTACTTTACTCAATTAAACAGAAAAATGTTAAATACATACAATACCATGCTGAATTATGTAGAGCTTTAGAATTCTTATAACCATAAAAGCAAATAACATTATAATTTTTAAATGGCTGTTTATTTATGTTTATACATATATTTACTAACTTAGTTGCTCCGATTGTTTCTTACATACCACTGCTTTTTTCAATATTGTATTATTTTATTCTGGGGCATACTCTATTCCTATAGTAATTCTTTCACCAAGAATATATCATTGTTTATTAATAATTATGTTGTTTATTTCCTAGTTTGTTGGTTAGATTCCTTCATTCTATTCTGAATTGTGTTTTTCTGTTGGGAAGTCTGATATCAATTGCAGTTTACATAGTTATAGCTACTAAGCCTCTTCTGTGTGGTTATTTTAAAGATCTCTTGACCTTCAGTGCAAATTCTTTACAAAATGTCTAGTTAATGTTTTATTTTTATTTATCAGCTCCTAAACTTGTTGAATTTAATTCATTTGCGAAACAACATCTCTGACATTTCTAGAGAGTTCTTGGCCAATTTCTGCTTCAGTGTAGCATCTTCCCCATTATTTCAAGCTTATCTTCATGATACTCAGTTTAGTTGCACAATCTATAGCTTCTCTTTCACATTGCCGTGTGTTTGTTTTTTCCCTTCTGTGTTGAATTCTGTATACTTTCCTTACAAGTTTCTTATAACTTACTAATTTCTCTTCAAGTATTATAGTTTTCTCATTTACTCTGCATTTCTATGTCTACACATGACATATGAAGTGCTTTTACACAGTGGTTTTGCCTTTTACATACTATGCATCCTAGGCCTGTGTTTAAAAATGAAATATCTAGGTTAATGGGGCTTCAAAATCTTACGATTTGCAGTTTCTTCTTAATTTATGTTTCATTAGTATCTTATTAGTATTTTTATTTGTTTTATAAGATCCAGTATGCATTAAAAAGTGTTCTATTTCATCCAGCATTTCTAAGTGTTTCTCAACAAAAAATATAAATATTTTTCACATTTCCAGAACATAAACTGCATATTACCATTGATTTAATAGTGGTTAAATCTATTTAAATTTATGCCAGTGCAAATTACATACAAGGTGTGATAAATATGGTGAATATTTAAAAAAGTATATTACAGTAAAAGACACATTTGCCATTAATCCTTCTAAAATGCTCCCCCTCTCTTCAAACACACTTATGCCATCATTCTTGCCAATTTCTGAAGCAGTTCTGGGAATCCTTTTCCATGAGTGCCTTTATTTCATCCTCCATCATGATAACACTCAGTTCATTCATCGTTTCTGGCATAGCAATTTCTGTCAAACAGGATCATTACGGTGTGTCCTATCCACCTTATTCACCAGATCAGGCACTGTACGACTACTGACTCTTCCCCAAGGTCAGAATGACCATGAAAGGTAAACGTTTTATATAGATTCAGGACATCGAGGCAGCCACGACAGCTCAACTAAAGACACTCATGAAAGAACTTCCAAAACTGCTTCAAAAAGTAGCAAGAACAATGGGATAAGTGTGTTCGAAATGATGGGGAATATTTTTGATGGGGATTAATGGCGATGTGCCTTTCATTGTAATAATTATTTTTATTTAAACACACACAGCATTTTTAGATCACACCTCATATGTCCAACTTATACTTAGAAATACACAGGGCTGGCCAAGTGGCATGTTGGTTAAGAACTGGCTTGGGATGCCAGAGGGCCCCGGTTTGGATCCTACATGAGGGCCAGTGACACTGTC
>NW_017733848.1:0-1124 GCF_001890085.2 Hipposideros armiger | reverse complement strand
TATATATATATATATATATATACACACACACATATACACATATACATATTTAAACATGGTGGAGTCAAGAAAAATGTGCTTATTGGCTTTATTATATGTTAGAAGTAACCTTTTTTTTATTTCAAGGGTATTACCGCACAATACAACGTTATTAAGAAGAAATGTTGTCTTTGGGGATGAAGAGACTTTAAAGAGTAAAAGGACAGATTAGAAGGTGTTTGGAAAACCTGTGGTTAGTATATATAGTAACAGGTGATAAATTGAAGAAAGGAAGTATAGATTTATTTTCAGAAAAATTTTAAACTTAAGTAGTCAGGAGAAAATTAGAAAGCAGGTCAAGTAATGGAATGGTAATTTTGGACTATAGGAGAAAAAAATGCAAATAATATTTAAAAACATCTAAAACAAACCCAATATTCAGGCCACTGGCAATATATCATAGAGTCCTATTACAGATAAAACTGATAATTCAAGGCAAAGTGATTAATTTTTGTCCAATAAGTGTACTCTTGCTTTCCACAGGTTACATTAATGTAATATTGAAACACTCTTATTCAATTATATTCAATACAGATAATCTATAAGTTGTTTTTCAACTGGGAAAACAGATGAGCCTCTTTTGGGAATTTTCTCACACACTGAATAATATTTAATATGTATTTCTTTATCATCTTTATTTCTTTCTCTGTTTTTCCCAACTATCTTTCTTGATATTTTGATATATGTAAGGTAAACCTGACATTATATACATTTGAAAATGGAATTTTGTAATACATTTCAATTTTTATAAAATTGTTATGCCAGTAATAGAATTCTTAAAATTGAATTATGAAATACAAGTTTATGTGTGTATTAGTGAGCTTATTTTTTTCTTTTATTTCTTTTTGTTTACAGAAAAATAATATGGAATAGTTGCTTTGATTTTATAAAAAGGTACACATTTTTTGATTTCCCGCTTTTGTTGGCTATGACCTTGAAGTGTTTACACAATATTTTATCCCAATAATTATATATGAATATTATTTTCATAGTTACTGGAAGGATTAACACTAAAAATAGAATTTCTGGGAATAATGTCAAAATTTTGATTAATCACTATTAACTGATACAATGATATCATTACT
>NW_017733847.1:5339-6649 GCF_001890085.2 Hipposideros armiger | reverse complement strand
TTTGTTTTGTTTTTTGTTTTTACTTCTGAATAGTATTCTAAGTGTATACCAATTTGTTCATCCATTTACTTGTTGATGGACATGGATATTTGGATTGTTTCTACGTTTTGGTTATTACAAAGCTGCTATCAATATTTGTGTACAAATCTTTTTATAGTCATATGCTTTTCTTTCTTTGGGTAAATACAAAGCAACGGAGTGAGTTGATTATATGGTGGGTGTGTGTTTAACTTTTTAAGAAATTATTAGTGACTATAGTTAATAACACTGTGTTGTATATTTTAAAGTTGCTAGGAGAGTAAATCTCCAAAGTTCTCATCTCAAGAAAAGAATTTCTAACTATATGTGTGATGATGGATGTTAACTAGTCATATTATGGTGATCATTTCACCATATATACATGTATGGAATCATTATGTTCACTTAAAACTAATGTTATATGGCAATTATATCTCAATTTAAAAAATAAACTGCCAAAAATTATACCTCAAAAATACTGTGTTTATGAGATGCTTCCCCCATATTAAATAATATACAAAACATGGATGTGTACCTTTCTAAAATCTAGAAAATTCTGAATTCTCAAACCTATATGGCCCTGAAGTTTTTCAGAAAGGTACTGTAAACTCACTGCCTTGTGAAATAATAAAGTACTATAAAAATTTGTTTTTGATTCAGTAGACATTTCTGGTTTTTGTTAAATTTACATAAATCCTTTAGAAACATGACATGTTACCTTATAAAACACTCAACAAAAAATACTGATAATGAATCTTAAGTAATTGTCTAAATGCACATTACGTCTAGGAAATAATGAGACCATGAATTGCATGTACATTTATTTGATAAGTGTTTTCATCTTGAAAATTCTCTGTAATAAAATTGTGTGTTAATGGGAATAGCAAATGTTCTGTATGCTATATCTTGCGTAATAGCCAGTGTCAGTATTGACAGTCTAGCAGTGATTATTATCAGTGTATTATTTGAAGTGCTATTGCACTGAAATTTAAATAGTCTATTTTGAGAAACACAATTGGAGTCTGTGAAAAAAATGAATATTTTATGGTTTCATAACATACTGCCTTTTTTTCCCCTAAAAGTAAGTGCTGCTAAAAAGACAAGATAGTTTGTGTTTTGTATCGCAAAATCAAATGAACTGATAATAGAAAATGTTTGAAATTATTGGAATGATAAAGTTTTATACATGCATGTAAATTACTATAATTTCTAAGTGGAGGCCTCTTATATTATCTATGACATAGGAGGAGATAGTTAGTTATATTTCAGTAAGCCTGAGTGCAGAGGGTCTC
>NW_017733847.1:0-919 GCF_001890085.2 Hipposideros armiger | reverse complement strand
GTGTGTGTGCGTGCATGTATGCGTGCATATATGTGTGTATATGTATATATATATCCATAATATGAAAGATATTCTTAATGTCTTTCCTGATAATTCAAATAGAAAGTGCTTTCTCCCACTTACAAATTTATTAGGACCTTATTTGTATAAGTTTTATGGTATTTACCATGTTGCCTTGTATTGGAAATGTGTGAATATGTCAACTCCTTTGAACTTGAAAAACTCCTTGAACACAGAGATAATATTTATGCAGATTTATATTTCCCGTAGCACCTGACATTCAATGTAAATAGTAACTGCTTAATATATACTTAATTTATTGACTAAATACATCATATATAACTGTTTATATCATCCTCATTTTTTGAAACCTGGCGTTATATTATTATTCTTAGTTCCCAGAGTTAATCTCATTCAAACATTTTTGAAATATTAGGATGCTAGAATAGATAATGTTGTCTAATCTTTAATTTCTAATAGAAAAGTCCACTTTACACTAGTGATTGTTTCCTATTACCAAAAAGTTGTGTAACAAGAAAGATATAAGATGATGGACAAGTTCCTCCAAAGCTGACCTCACGGTTGATGCCACCAAATTAGGCAAAAGTATTAGCTATGGAAGGTTACGCATTACTATAAAATTACGTATGATAGTTGTAGTAGTAGCAACCATTTATTGAATTCTATGTTGTCAGGCATTGTGCTGACCACTTTACATAAACTATTTCATTTGATCCTCCCAACAAATTTAAATTAGATATTTTCCCTGTTTTACAGATGATGAGGCAGAGACGTGGTGGTATTATGTGGTCCAGAGGTGCAAAGCTAGATATTGGTGGAGCTGGGGTTGTGAACGCTTATTTCTCTGATTTGAACCCCAGAGTACTCTTCATTGTGCTACATTTCCTCTGTAAAGTAT
>NW_017733846.1:8478-8857 GCF_001890085.2 Hipposideros armiger | reverse complement strand
TTTAGGGACAGTTTCAGTGTTCTTAGGGACATGGCTGCCTCATCGGACCGCCCTGAGTGGGCGCGACAAACGTTACTGGTTACTGGAAAAGGAAATACTAGAAAGCGAGAGTACGTGTTCCAAAACCATACGCTGTTGGGAGAGACGTTTTGAACCAGTCTGGCAGAACTCATTCATTTACCTGTATCCTCCATTTGCGGGGGCAGTAACAGGGAGGGCGCTAAGCTGTGTTGGGCCAGCCTAGCTTAGGAAGACTCAGCAATTTTCCAGTTCCGGTTCTGTCCATCAGCCCAGGCACAGGGTTACGCTTTATGTTTGTGGTTAGGGGGCATAGGGGATGGATTGGGCGAGCGTTTGGATAATGGCGGTCATGCTTATG
>NW_017733846.1:6191-7343 GCF_001890085.2 Hipposideros armiger | reverse complement strand
TAGCCTCGCTTTTGCGGGGATAGTAACAGGGAGGGTGCTAAGCTGTGTTGGGCCAGCCTAGCTAAGGATGACTCAGCAAATTTCCCATTCCGGGTTGGTTTCCTCAGCCCCTGCACAGGATTACGCTTTATATTTGTGGTTGAGGGCTCAGGGAAGGAGCAGGTTGAGTGTTTGGATGTTGGGGGACATGCTGAGGCTTCATGGGTGGGGATACTGTTAGAAATTTCTGGGTTCGAAATAGGGAGTAAAGGAGATATGGGTGTATCGTTAAGGTTTTAGGAGGAAGGATATGATAGGGATAACTTTTTATCGTTTTGCTGAAGTGGGATGGTTATATTTTAAGGTAGGGATCAGTGACGGTTCGGGTTCGGGATAGTTTCAGTTTTGTCAGGGACATGGCTGACTCTGCGAATCGCCTGGTGTGAGCGCGATGGCAAGTCGCGGGAGACTGGCAATAGAAATAATAGAAAATGGGAGTAGGGGTCCGAAAACTGTCCTTTCGTGGGAGAGACGTTGTGAACCAACTGGCAGCACTCGTTCATTGACATATAGCCTCGCTTTTGCGGGTGCAGTAACGGGGAGGGCGCTGAGGTGGGGAGTCAGTCTAGCTAAGGATGACTCAGGAATTTTCCACTTCCGGGTTCTGTCACTCAGACCCGGCACAGGGTTACGCTTTATGGTTGGGGTTAAGGGGCATAGCGGATGGATTGTGCGATTGTTTGGATTGTGGTGGATATTCTTATGGTTCGGGGATGGCATACTCTTAAGATATTTTGGTTGAAAATAGGGTGTAAAGGAGAGGAGTTTGCAACGTTTAGGTTTTAGTAAGAAGGGGATGTTAGTGACAGGTTTTTTAAGTTTGCTGAGATAGGATAATTACGTTTTGTGTTTCTTGTCAGGGACGTAGTTCGGTTTCGCGACGGTTTCAGTGATTTTAGGGTCACGGCTGCGTCATCGGACTGCCCTGAGTGGGCGCGACAGACGAGTGGTTACGGTAAAAGGAAATAACAGAAAGCAGGAGTACAGTTTCCAAAACTCTCCGCTGTTGGGAGAGATATTTTGAACCCGTCTGGCAGCACTCGTTCGTTGACATATAGCCTCGCTTTTGCGGGTACAGTAACAGGGAGGGCGCTGAGGTGGGGTGGGCAGTCT
>NW_017733846.1:3502-4814 GCF_001890085.2 Hipposideros armiger | reverse complement strand
TCCAAAACTCTCCGCTGTTGGGAGAGATATTTTGAAGCCGTCTGGCAGCACTCGTTCGTTGACATATAGCCTCGCTTTTGTGGGTACAGTAACAGGGAGGGCGCTGAGGTGGGGTGGGCAGTCTAGCTAAGCATGACTGAGCAATTTTCCACTTCCGGTTTGGTCTCTCAGCCCCCAGAAAGGGTTCCACTTTATGTGTGGGTTTGGGAGCATCGGGGAGGGTTAGACCAAATGTTTGCTTTGTGGGGGACATTCTGATGGTTCGGGGAGGGCATACTATTAACAATTTTTGACTTTGAAACAGGGTGTAAGGGAGAGGTATGTGCAGCGTTTAGGGTTTAGAAAGAAGGGGATGTTAGACACAGATTTTTAAGGTTTGTTGAGCTGGGAGAGTAACTTTTTCGTTTTTTTGTCAGGGATGTTGTTCGGTTTCGGGTCAGTTTCAGTGTTTTTAGGGACATGGCTGACTCTGCGGATCGCCTAGTGTGAGCGCGATGGCAAGTCATGGGAGACTGGCAATAGAAATACTAGAAAATGGGAGTAGGGGCCCCAAAACTGTCCCCTCTTGGGAGAGACGTTGTGAACCAACTGGCAGCACTCGTTCGTTGACATACAGCCTCGCTTTTGCCGGTGCAGTAACGGGGAAGGCGCTGAGGTGGGGGGCAGTCTAGCTAAGGATGACTCAGCAATTTTCCACTTCCGGGTTGGGTCCCTCAGACGCGGCACAGGGTTACGCTTTATGTTTGGGGTTAAGGGGCATAGGGGGTGGATTGGGGGATTGTTTGGATTGTGGTGGACATTCTTATGGTTCGAGGAGGGCATACTCTTAAGAATTTTTGGGGTCAAATCAGGGTGTAAGGGAGAGGTGTTTGCAGCGTTTAGGGTTTAGAAAGAAGGGATGTTAGAGACAGATTTTTAAGGTTTGTTGAGCTGGGATAGTAACTTTTTCGGTATGTTCTCAGGGACATTGTTCGGTTTCGGGTCAGTTTCAGTGTTTTTAGGGACATGACTGCCTCGTCGTTCTGCCCTGAGAGGGTGCGTAAAACGTTACTGTTTACCGGAAAAGGAAATATTAGAAAGCGGGAGTACAGGCTGCAAAACAGTCCGCTGTTGGAATAGAAGTTTTGAAACCGCCTGGCAGCAGTCGTTCATTTAGATGTAGCCTCGCTTTTACAGGCGCAGTAACAGGGAGGGCGCTAAGCTATGTTGGGCCATCCTAGCTAATGATGACTCAGCAATTTTCCACTTCCGGGTTGGGTCCCTCAGCCCCGGCACAGGGTGTATGCTTTATGTTTGGCGTTTAGGGGCATAG
>NW_017733846.1:0-3192 GCF_001890085.2 Hipposideros armiger | reverse complement strand
TAGAAAGCACTTGTACGGGCTCCAAAACTGTCCGCTGTTGAGAGAGACGTTTTGAACCCATCTGGCAGCACTCGTTCGTTTACATGTAGCCTCGCTTTTGCGGGGGTAGTAACAGGGAGGGTGTTAAGCTGTGTTGGGCCAGCCTAGCTAAGGATGAGTCAGCAAATTTCCCATTCCGGGTTGGGTTCCTCAGCCCCGGCACAGGATTACGCTTTATGTTTTTGGTGAGGGCTCAGGGAAGGAGTAGGGTGAGTGTTTGGATGTTGAGGGTCGTGGTGAGGTTTCAGGGTAGGGGATAGTCTTAGAAATTTCTGGGTTTGAAATAGGTAGTAATGGAGATATGTGTGTATCCTTAAGGTTTTAGAGGGAAGGATATGATAAGGATAACTTTTTAGGGTTTTGCTGAAGTGGGATGGTTATATTTTAAGGTTGGGGTCAGGGACGATGTTCGGGTTTGAGACAGGTTCAGTGTTGTCAGGGACATGCCTGCCTGTGCGGATCGCCTGGTGTGAGCGCGATGGCAAGTCACGGGAGACTGGCAATAGAAATACTAGAAAACGGGAGTAGGGGCCCCCAAACTGTCCCCTCTTGGTAGAGACTTTGTGAACCAACTGGCAGCACTAGTTCTTTGTCATACAGCCTCGCTTTTGCGGGTGCAGTCATGCGGAGGGTGCTGAGGTGGGGGGGCAGTCTAGCCAAGGGTGACTCAGCAATTTTCCTCTTCCGTGTTGGTCCCTCAGCCTCAGCACAGGGTTACACTTTATGTTTGGGGTTAGGGGGCATAGGGGAAGGGTGGGTGAGTGTTTGGATTGTTGTGGACATACTTATGTTTCCGGGGAGAGTTACTCTTAGGAATTTTTTGGTTCAAAAGAGGGTATAACGGAAAGGTGTGTGTAGCATTAAGATTTTAGAGGGAAGGAAATGATAGGGACAGGTTTTTAGGGTTCGCTGTAGTGGGATCATTATATTTTAGGGCGGGGGTTATAGAGGGTGTTTGTGTTAGGGACACATTCAATGTTTACAAAGACGTTGCTGCTTGTAGGACCAGCTGGGTTGGGCGTGATGGCAAGTTATGGGAAAATGGCAATAGAAATATTGAAAGCAGCAGCAGTTGCCCCAAAACTCTCCACTCTTGGGATACACGTTGTGAACCAGTCTAGCAGCACTCGTTTGTGACATATAGCCATGATTTTGAGGAAGCAGATGGGGAAGGCGCTGAGGTGTTTTGGGCAGCCTAGCTAAGAATGACTCAGCAATTTTCCACTTCCTGGTTGGGCCTCTCCGCCCCGGCAAGGGTTTTGCTTTATATTTGGTTTCGGTGGGCGTAGGGGTGAGGTAGGGCGAGTGTTTGATTTGTGTGTGTCATGCTTAGGGATCAACGCAGGGGATACTCTGTGGATTTTTGGGTTCCAAACAGTGGTAAGTGAAATGTGTGTGTAGCATTAAATTTTAGAGTGAAGGGGATGTTAGGGTCAGGTTTTTATGGTTCGATGAAGTGAGAGAGTTACCTCTCAGGTTTGTTGTCATTGATGTTGTTCGGATTCAGGACAGGTTCACTCTTTGCAGGCACATGAGTGCCTTTGGATTGGGTGGTGTTAGCGCGATGGCAGGTCACGGGTGATTGGCAATATAAATACTAGAAAACGGGAGTAGGGGCCCCAAAACTATCCCCTCTTGGGAGAGACGTTGTGAACCCCTCTGGCAGCACTCATTCATTTATATATAGCCTCGCTTTTGCAGGTGCAGTATCGGACAGAGCGGTGAGGTTCGTAGGGCAGTGTAGCTAAAGATGACTCAGCAAGTTTCCACTTCCTGGTTTGGTTCCTCAGACCCAGCACAGGGGTATGCTTTATGTTTGGGGTCGAGAGCTATACAGGTTGGGTAGGGCAAGTGTTTGATTGGTGGTGGACATGCTAAGGGTTCAAGGCATGGGATACTCTTTGGATTTTCCAGTTTGAAACAGGGTGTAATGGAGGGGTGTGTGTAGAGATATGGTTTTAGAGGCAAGGTAATATTAAGGACAGGTTTTTAGGGTACGCCTACGTGGGATAGTTAATTGTCAGGTTTGTGGTCAGCGATGTTATTCTGGTGTGGGACAGGTTCAATTTTTTTAAGGATATGGCTGACTCGTCGGACCGCCCGGAGTGGTCGCGACAGGAAGTTACTGGATTCCGGCAAAAGAAATACTCGAAAGCGGGCGTAGTGGCGCGAAAACTGTCGGCGCTTGGGAGAGAAGTTGGAAACCCGTTTGGCAGCACTCGTTCATTTATATATAGCCTCGCTTTTGCAGGTGCAGTAAAGGGGAAGGCGCTGAGGTGGATAAGTCAGTCTAGCTAAGGATGACTCAGCAATTTCCACCCCGGGTTGGGTCCCTCAGCCCCGGCACAGGTTTATGCTTTATGTTTGTGGTTGAGGGGCACAGGGAAGGGGTAGGGTGAGTGTATGGTTTGGGGGGATATCCTGAAAGTTCCAGGGAGGAGATACTATCGGAAATTTTTGGGTTCAAAATAGAGATAAGGGAGATGTGTTTGTAGCGTTAAGTTTTAGAAGGAAGGGTATGATAGGGATAACGTTTTAGGGTTCGCTGAGGTGGGATAGTTATATTTTAGGGTTGGGATCAGGAACAGTGTTTCATTTCGGGACGTGTTCAGTGTTTTCAGGGACACGGTTGCCTCTGCGGATCGCCTGGTGTGAGCACGATGGCAAGTCATGGGAGACTGGCAATACAAATACTGGAAAACGGGAATAGGGGACCCCAAACTGTCCACTCTTGGGAAAGATGTTGTGAATCACTCTGGCAGCACACGTTCATTTACGTATAGCCTCGATTTTGTGCGTGCAGTAACAGGGAGAATGCTGAGGTGGGTAGTGCAGTCTAGCTAAGGATGACTCAGCAGTTTCCCACTTCCAGGTTGGTCGCTCAGCCCCAGCACAGGGTTATGCTTTATGTTTGTGGTTAGGGGGCATAGGTGAGGGGTTGTGTGAGTGTTAGGATTGTGGTGGACTTTCTTATGTTTCAGGGGAGGGTTACTCTCAGGAATTTTTTGGTTCAAAACAGGGTGTAATGGAAAGGTGTGTGTAGCGTTTAGGTTTTAGAGGGATGGAAATGATAGGGACAGGTTCTTAGGATTCGCTGATGTGTGATAATTCTATTTTAGGGCGGGTGTCATAGAGGGTGTTCCTGTTTGGGAC
>NW_017733845.1:7514-11090 GCF_001890085.2 Hipposideros armiger | reverse complement strand
TTTTTTACTTCTTTAGTTAAATTTATTTGTAAGTAATTTATAGTTTTGGAAGCAATTGTAAATGAGATTGTTTTTTTAATTTCTCCTTCTGATAGTTTATTACTGGTGTATACAAATACAACTGATTTCTGAATATTAATTTTGTATCATGCTACCATATTAAATTCACTTATCAGTTCCAATAATTTTTGGTGGAGTCTTTGGGGTTCTCTCTATATAATATGTCATTTGCATAAAATGAAAATTTTACTTCTTCCTTACCAATCTGGATGCTTTTTCTTTGTTTTCTTGTCTGATTGCTGTGGCTAGAACTTCCAGAACTATGTTGAATAAAAGTGGAGAAAGTGGGCAACCTTGTCTTGTTCCTGATCTTAAGGGGAATGGTTTTAGCATTTCCCCATTGAGTATGATGTTAGCTGTGTGTTTATCACATATGGCTTTCATTATGTTGAAATATGATCCCTCTATTCCCATTTTGCTAAGAGTTTTTATCATAAAAAGATGTTGGATTTTGTCAAATGCTTTTTCTGCATCTATTGATATGACCATATTGTTTTTTTTAATTAAAGTTTATTGGGGTGGTAACTGTTAGCAAACTTACATAGATTGCAGGTGTACAATTTTGAATACATCATCTATATATCACATTGTGTGTTCACCACCCAGAGTCAGTTCTGTTTCCATCGCCAAATATTTGATCCCCTCTACCCTCATCTACTACCCCTTACCCCCTTATCCTCTGATAACCACTAAACTATTGTCTGTGTCTATGAGTTTTGAGTTTTGTTTTTTCCTTTGTTTTTTGTTAATGTGGTGTATCACATTAATTGTAAATCCTTTTATTATTATTTTGTGGTTATTGTAGAGATTACAACATAACCCTTTGAATTATTAGAGTATATAAATTAGTATTTTTATGATTCCCCAGACAATGAGAGCATCTTAGAACACTTTAACTCCAATATTCCACCAACCTTTATGTATTATTAATACCATGAATTATATTATTATAACATGTTTATTTTGTTTTAAACTCAACAGATTATTTGCAAATACTTAATATTTGCATTTTATACCAACATATTTGCTCTTTCTGATGCTCTTTATTTCTTTTTTATTTATTATTATTTGTTTTATTTTATTTTATTTAGCTGAGCCATCCTGCCACCTATTGGCAGCTCAGCAGCAGCTCAACTTGGGCCGGGAATCGAACCAGTGACCCTGTTGCTCAGAGCTCATACTCTTGAGCGAGCTCTTAACCAACTGAGCCACTCGGCCAGCTCTATTTCTTTTTTTATTAAATTTATTGGGGTGAGATAGTTAGTAAAACTACATAGGTTTCAAGTGTATATTTGTATAATACATCATCTATGTATCACATTGTGTGTTCACCACCCAGAGTCAGTTCTCCCTCCATCACTGTATATTTGAACCCCTTTATTCTCTTCTACCATCCCCCTCCTCCTTACCCTCTGGTAACCACTAAACTGTTGTCTGTGTCTGAGTTTTTGTTTCTTTTTTTGTCTTGTTCCTTTGTTGCTTTCGGTTTATATTCTACTTATGAGTGAAGTCATATGGTTCTCAACTTTTTCTGTCTGACTTGTTTTGCTTAGCATAATAGTCTCAAGGTCTATTCATGTTGTCACAAATGGCACTATTTCATCTTTTTTATGGCAGAGCAGTATTCCGTTGTGTATATATACCACCGCTTTTTTCAATCATCTATAGAAGGACACTTTGGCTGTTTCCATGTCTTCGCCACCATGAATAACGCTGCAATGAACATAGGGTTGCATATAACTTTATGGATAAATGTTTTCTGATTTTGGGGTTAGATATCCAGGAGAAGCATTGCTGGGTCATATGGTAGTTCTTAATTTTTTGAGGAACCTCCATACTGTTTTCTATAGCAGCTGTACCAATTTACATTCCCACCAACAGTGTATGAGAGTTCCTTTTTCTCCACAGCCTCTCCAACACTTATTATTTGTCTTGTTGATGATAGCCATTCTGACAAGTGTGAGGTGATATGTCATTGTGGTTTTGATTTGCATTTCTCTAATAGCTAGTGAAGTTGTTGGTGCTCTTTATTTCATCTTGTATTAACTGTGCATCATTTTCGCCAACTTAAAGACTTCTCATTTGTATTTATTTTAGTGCTTTCCACCGGCAATAAAGTTTTCAGGTTTTGTTTGTGTAAAAATTGTTTATGTTAATTTTTGAAAAATATTTTTGCTGTGTTAAAAATTATAAATTGATATTTTTTTCTTTTAGAGCTTTAAAAATATCATTCCATTGTTTTCTGGCATCTATCACTCATTTTCTCCTTTATGTCAGGATATAGGTTAGGATCACTTATATAACAAATAAATATACACACAATCATTTATAAAATATCAAAAAACTAATATGCTTTGAAAGGAAGAAAACTACTCGGAGATTTAATTATGTTTGAATTTCTAATAATCTGAGACTGAGAACATATCTGTGTACAGCAGGTATGCCAAGATATTCGGCAAAATCATTCCTTTTCTCATGGTTCTTTGATGGCCTTTTTTACTGTTCTCCACAGTGAGGTGCATGGGCAAAGTAATCCATTGGAATGTGGGAATCAGATATTAGAACTTCAATTTATATGTTTTATTTCATCTTTCAAAAATTTCTATCTTAATATATGATTTATAAGGTATATTATTGCAGTAGAACATAAATTATACACATACATATTGAGTTGTGCTCAAAATAAAGTTTTGAAATCACTACTTTAGACTGTGGGAAGGAAGTCAAAATCAATACAGGTGCAGAGTCTTTTTTTCCCAGAATATGAAAGCAGTGACCCAACCAGCTTGTCAGACTTTCAAACTGTTAAATTTCCAGGATTCTAGGCCATAACATATCTTCTAGCTACACTGTTGAATGAATGTGATTTCAACACAGACTAATAGATTATTGATCAATTATATTTTGAAAAAGCAAAAAGCACAAGCTTGAACTATTTCAGATATCTATGAAGTTTTCTTTTTCTAAGACCGTTCACAGCATTGGTTCTTAACAAGAGCTGAGTATCTAAATCACCTGAGTTTTTAAACACAGACATGATTAAGGCACACCCAGAGGTTCTGCTCATAGGTCCAGAAGTTCTCAGGAATGTTTCTATTTTTTAAAATTCCAAGTTAATTCTGATGTTCGCCTCAAGTTGAGAACCACTGGAATAGATATTTTTATTACTCGGTGTCTCCACAGTCTTTCTTAAGTCAGTAGTTATCTTATGATGAATATGGACTAAGCTTTGTCCTGGATACTAGAGCTTCACTTAGGGAATGAAAATATATTTGGCTCCAACATTAATGTATTTGACTATTTTGACTTATTTGGTTTTGTTTACTAATTTGATGGTTTATAAAAGTCAAAAAACAAGCTGTAGAGCACATGGATATATAAGTACAATCTCAGAATTAAGAATGGTCACAACTTACTGTCCTTGCTAACTAATAAGGAAGTAAAATATTAAAAATAAATAATAGCATGTATACCCTTGGTAGACAATTTGGTATTACCAAATCAAGTGGGTACCTT
>NW_017733845.1:5336-6469 GCF_001890085.2 Hipposideros armiger | reverse complement strand
GGCCAGTTAGCTCAGTTGATTAGAGCACAGTGCTCATAACACCAAGGTTGCCAGTTTGATCCCCACATGGGCCACCGAGATGCGCCCTCCACAACTAGATTGAAACAACTACTTGATTTGGAGATGATGGGTCCTGGAAAAACATACTGTTCTCCATTAAAAAAAAACAAAAAAAGGTAAAATCCACAATAACAAAACCCAAAGTAGAAAAGGAAAATACAGTCAGAAAGATGAAAGTGGATGGTCCATTTGTTAAATGGATACAACTTTAGGAAAGTTCTCCTTAATGTATTGAGCTTAAATATGCCTGCACTGCTATAGCTTTTGCTCATTGGTTCTGGTTCTTCCCCGAAGAAACACATAAAAGAAGTCTCTGACTTTGTGATTAAGAGAATGGACTCTGGAGCCAAACTATCTGTGTTTAAATATTAATCCTTCTACTTACTTTATGATTTGGGGCAAGTAATTGAACCTCTCTTAGTGCTTCATTTTGCTACATCTATAAAATGGAAGCAATTGTAAATTATATTACCTAATTCAAAGTGTTTGAGGATTAAATGAGATAATATGTATAAAATGCTTAAAGCACTATCTGGTACATAGTAAACACTATATAAGTGTTATCAGTTACAGCTATTCTACTATTGCTATTGCTACTATTCTTCCATATAACATCTCTTTAACTATTTGAATATAGTGATCACATCTTTCATTTGTCTCCCCATCCAGAAGTATCCCAAGTTACCTCACCAGTTCCTCTTTTGACATAGCTTCCAGTTACAATGATCCTCCTAATCACTCTATTTTGGATGTCCTCAAGGGGTATATGCCCTTTTTAAAATAGGGTTCACATAACTGAATGCAGTATTTTGGTCTGTTGCCCTAATTTCTGTGACTTGGCATGTCGTTGAGGTCAGAGGAGGGCTAAAATAAACACTTAGATTTAATCAATTTAGACTTTAATTAATTACTTTATACTCAGCATTGTGCTAGCTGTTATAGGGACTTTACAAGTCATACTGTCTGCAATCTAACCAAAAGGACATAAAGGAATAAAACCAAGATAGAGGAGATGATGGAGATGTTTGAAAAGAAACAGAGACTCTTTCTCTATTTTTCATTTCTATTATTGA
>NW_017733845.1:0-996 GCF_001890085.2 Hipposideros armiger | reverse complement strand
AAAAAGTTAGTAATATTTAGACTGGAGCAGAGAGAACTGGCTTGTTATTTAAGAAAACATTTAAAATTATTTGTAAAGAGAGTCACATTACAAAAGTAGTTACCATATTTTACCATATATAATGTGCACTTTTCTGCCCAAATTTATGAGGGAAAAGTAAGGATGCACAGTATACATGGGTAGTACTAATTCTATATCTATAGAAATGTTTTTAATTCTTTTATTTATGCTTATGAAATAAAAGTGTAATAATAAACAAATGCTAAAATTCTTTTGTAATACAAAAAACAAGTATTAAATATAAACAAATAAAAATTTGAATTAAAAAATTAAAATGAAAGATTTTTTTTTCCTGAAAGTTTGGTCCAAAAATGTGGGTGCACGTCATACATGGCAAAATATGGTAACTGTTCTGTACTTAAGAAAAAACAAATATGAAAATTGATTAAAACTTCTATAAGTGAGACGTAAAGACATTTGTAGGAAGTTGTTGAATATAGTAAAAACTCAACCAAAATCCAGACATAGCAGTTTGAAAACATTACATACCAGATTCACATACACAAAATGTTAGATTATTTAATCCACACCTAAACTAAACTTCTTTATGAGCCATCATTCTTAATGATGAGGAAAAAGTTAACTTGCCAGAAGTAAGTTGATCTCTTTTGGTTTATAAAAGTCTCTTTGAGGTTAACTCAGTCTTTAGTGTTAAATACTCCGTAAATTTAGTTTCTAGTTCTGTCCTCCAGGGGATCTCTTCTTCCATCCCCCTTCCTCTAAAATCTGGTGGTAAGGAGAAACTTAAGTAGACATTTCACTTGGGTTTTTAAAAATAATTTATTATTTGTATTATTCAATTACAGTTGACAATCAATATTATTTTATATTATTAAAAGTTTCAGGTGTACAGCATATTGGTCAAACATTTCTATAATTTATGAAGTGATTCCCACTAATAAGTCTAGTACCCACTGACACCATACATAGTTATTA
>NW_017733844.1:6814-10626 GCF_001890085.2 Hipposideros armiger | reverse complement strand
GGATTCAACAGAAATAAAAAGGATGATCCGAGAATACTATGAAGGGCTATATGCCACCAAATTTAATAACCTAGAAGAAATTAACATGTTCTTAGAAACATATAGTCTTCCTAGGCTGAATCACGAATAACTGGAAAACCTAAATACACCCATCAATAGTAAGGAAAGTGAATCATTCAAAAACAAATGTTTAGGACCAGATGGCTTCACTAGAGAACTCTACCAAACATTCAAAGAGAATCTAATGCGTATTCTACTCAAACTCTCCCAGACTTCTGGTAAGATGGCGGAATAGACAGCCGCTGTGTCGACTACCTCCCAGGATCACTATTGCACTGTGTTGTACAGCTGAAACAAATTCTAAAAATGTGTATTTCATAATAAACAATAATTAAAATTAAATATATATATATATATATATTTTATATAGTCATGTGACACTTAATGATGGGGGGAAAAAAGAAGAGTCAAAAAGGACATATCAGAATGAAAAAAGCATCAATCCGACAAGAGGATGTAACTCTTGTAAATATTTGCATGGCCCACGTAGGAGCAAGTAAACACTGAAAGCAAATAAGGAGAGACACAAAGGGAGGCATTCACAGTAATAGTAGGGGACTATGACATCAATTGAGATCAAGAAATACATCATCCAGACAGAAAATCAACCAAGAAATAATGGAATGAAATGACCTTAATGGATATTTTTAGAGAATTTCACCCTAAAGCAGAGGAATATGCATTCTTTTCAAGGGCACTTTAAACATTTTTCAGGATAGATCACATGATAAGCCATCAAACAATTCTCCATGGATAAAAGGAGACTGAAATCGCACCAGAAATCTTCTCTGGCATGGCTCTAGAAATCCATATCCACAAGATAATGGGAAAACACACAACTGTATGGGAGCTAAGGAACATGCTTCTCAACGGGACAACAATGTGATCGAGGAAGAAATAAAAAAATACCTTGAGCCAAAAGAAAATTAAAACACAATGATCCAATCTATGGCACACAGTGAAAGCAGTCCCAAGAAGGAAATTCAGGGCAATACACAATACAGACCTACCTCAAGAAACAAGAANGAAGATTGAAGAACAACAACTTGACTGGTCCCCTTCCCCAATTCCCCAATACTGTTCCCCTCCCCTAATTCCCCAATTTTTTAAAAAAGTGAAGTCCTACAAAGGAGAATATTTATTAAGATCCAGAGTCTGATAACATAATACCCAAAATGCCCAAAATATAATAAAAATAATCATTCATCATATTAATAATCAGGAAAATTTCAACATAAATAAGAGAAGAAAATCAACAAATGAGAATAAGATAACAATAATGATAGAATTATCTGACAAAGACTTTAAAGTAGTCAGCATAATGCTTCAATGAACAATTATGAAAAAGCTTGAATAAAATGAAAAGGTAGAATGTCCCAGCATGGAAGAGTCCCCACCAAATAATTAGAAAGACCCAGCAGAGTGACATCACAGAAATGGCAGCATGAGGAGTGCTTCTTGAAATCTCCCCTAGAACTTACAACAAATTAAACAGCTATACCTCAACAAAAGATTCCCTGAACATCACACAAGTATGCCTGAGAGACCACATGCTGAATCACCTGAAGGTGGGCAAATTGGGTGAGCAGGGGAGGAGGGAAGTGGGAAGTGCAGAAACATGGGCCACAGGGCCACAGGATGCAGACCAGAGTTTGCTGCAGCCTCAGGAGAGGGAAGAATTCATGCTGCAGGTACACTCCCTGTGGCCCACAGTCCTACCTGAGGGATCAGCATATAAGATGGCTGAACCCAGCATTTGGGATAGAGACCTTGAGTGAGAACTGTGGTTTAAGCCCTCACTGCCAGGCAGAAAACAGAAAACAAAGACACGGAGCCTGGCTGACTCCCCACAACCCTTCCGGAGCTTGCCCCACCGCCACCCTCCCAGTGTTAAAAGTGGACTCAAGAAAAAATGGTAGCTATGTCAGATTAAAGAACAGAATACTTACAGCCCTGAGAACTTGAGTGACTGTCTCCCAGGTACAAACAAACACTCCGGTGCTAGGGAAAGAGTTGTAAGGGTGAGACAGCTCTGGACTAGTCAGAGCCACAAATGCACGAGCCATATCACACACCCCACCCACACCCACATTTCTGGGCAGATCCCTGTTGGGCAAACAAAGAAGCTGAGACAAACAGGTTCTGCATCAGGTCACAGGGGCATCATTGGAATTTCATAAGCTCAGAAGTCTATCATCCTTCACATCATGCCACAGAAGCAATGCCCTGAGAATCAGGTGACCTGCTCACAAAGGTGAAGCCCAAATTCCAGGGAACCTGCCATTGCGTGAGAAGCTGAAACAGTGAAAGAGAAAATGTAACACTACAGGGTGAGAGAAAATAAAAGACTGCAGTGGGAGAAAAAATAAAATACCAGCAATACCTACTGGAAAACAAAAGAAAGACCTCTTCATACTAACCTGCAGCAGCAGCCACTCCTGTAGATACCCAGAAAGAAAAATATTAATTCATTCATTGCCATGAATAACCAAGGTAACAAGGCACCACAGAAAGAAAATGAATACTGTCCAGAAAATTAACTTAAAGACAGGGAAATATGTGACATAAATGACAGAGAATTAAATATTGCAGTTCTGAAAAAAAAACTCGAGATGCAAGACAACACAGACAGACAGTTTAATGAACTCTGAAATGCAATCAAAGAACAAAAGGAACATTTTACCAAAGAGATTCAAATTTCAAAAAAAGACCATAGTAGAAACTCTGGAGATGAAAAACTTAATAAAAGAAATGAANAGACTCTGGAAGGTTAAATAAGTTAACAATTAGTTAATAGAAATGCTAGAAGTTGAAGCCATGTACTCTGACTCCAAGGTCAGAGTTATTAACAGTTATACCATAATGGTCATGGGGGGGGGGAAACAACTAGAGAAATAGAAATTCTATTGAGGATGCAATCTCAAAACTGATTTATCTTTTTAAAAACACATACTTTGCCAGTAAGTTTATTGAGCCAATATCCTTGACTTTCCTTATTCAAAGCCATTTAATTCCGAAATCTGTCTTCATGGACTTTGATAGTATTATCTAAAGGGAGTATGGATTATATATCTTAATATGTCAACATTCACTTAATAAGCTCAGTTAATATGCACAAGGCTAGGTAGTCCCAACCCTACATTTTTGTAACCTTCCTAACCGAGAGTGCTGGGCAAAAGGAATTAAGATGCTGATGGCCAGTGCCTTCATTTCATGTTGAAACAGAAGGGGAGAAAGTTCTATGAACAATAAAATAGTGATTTAATTTCCAGCAAGTAGCAAACTATTTATCCTTAGGTTTCCTTATGGCGGTTATAAAGTCTGCCAGTTAAGATACAACTTCAGTAACTTTTGTAGCCTTGGACTACAGTTTACTACTGACTTCGACACTAATCATTCTATCTCTACTTTAATAAAAAAACACTTCAGGATAAGTACAAGAGCTAAGTCTTCATTTGCTGCAAGGATAACTCAGATGTTACAGCCTTCCAATTTCTGTTCCTATTTCCACCTTGGTGTAAGTGCTGTATCTTCTCTTCTGTGATAATCATATAAGCCATTAATGAGCACCACTGCAGGGAAAGCCAAAAGATGAGATTCAACACAAGGCCTCTTCTGCAATCTCCCATCACCACTAGAAAACTCGTAAATCTTAGGCAGTTCTACTTTCCTTCAGAGAGATAAAGAACTCTACTTCCAAAGATGTCAGGAATAGGATGGAGAAACATGAATGGCCCTAACTTAATAACAAG
>NW_017733844.1:2113-4729 GCF_001890085.2 Hipposideros armiger | reverse complement strand
TGGCCAGGAGAGTGGGCCAGAGCCAGGCCTGGGGCAACTGCTGGTGCAGTTGACGAGGACAAACCCAAGGCAGGGGCCAGGGCTGATGTGCACGTTCCTAGGATCCCAGATATCTGAGGGTTCCCCAGCCTAGGTTGCCCTGTCCAGGGGACTATAGAGTAGCCGGCGGATGTGGGAAGGCAAGCAGGTCAGAGCTTGGGAAGTCACTGAAAGCCATCGCTCCAAATTGTGTGACCGTCAAGGGAGCAGAGGTGGCCAGTGTTGCCCCTGGCATGGAGCATGGAAAAGGCTCACTGCCTGACTGGACTGGCCATCGCTTATGGCAGTGGCTTCCAGATGAGGTGAGTGCAAAGGAAGGAGGAATGCATAGTGTGGGGGGATAAGGCTGGCGTAGAGTGCTCTGTGGTGCACGCGCTTGACCAGAGTGGCCCACAGTGTAATGCTCAGTCACCAGGCTGGCCGTCCAAGGACTCTTAGGGCGCCAAGCACCAACTCCCAATGCCTACGGCCATACAATCCTGAACAACCCGATATGTTCTGACCCTAGAACGTAAACAGGATCGGATCTGGTGAGTGCTTGGATGGGAGACTGCATTGGAATACCATGTGCTGTAAGCTTTTGTTTCCATCCCCTTTGGCGGCCATCCCCATCTGAGCTCTGACCCAACACCCACTGTGTTTTGCCAATCTGCAGCCTTTTAACCTGCCGCGTTTCCCCAGGCCATCGGCGAATTCATCAACTTGCCCTCCAGACTCGCAGCCTTGACCAAGTTGTGTGGCCTGACAGCAGGCCCTCATTCAGTCCTCGTCCTGCTTGTACCCACAAGACCACATTCCCCAGCCATCTGCTACCGCCGCCGCCATTTTCCATGCCCAGGCATAGGGCTATCTGCCTGCACAGGCCTCAAACTTTGCAGCACAAGCTATGGGCAGCTACCTCCAGCCAAGGCCATGCCCATCCTGGGCACCGTGGACCAAAGAGCAGAGGACAACCTTCTGTCTCCCTGCACATGAGCACTGAGACACCCACTCAGTTATCCCCTGATCTCAGGCATACCATGGCTCACACGCCCCACTTAAACGATGGCCGCTGACTTCGCAGACACACCACTCACCAAAGTTCTGTTTGGATGCACAATAGTCCTCCATCCTCCCCGGGACAGCCCGCACACATCAAAAAAGAGCTGGAACAAAATAGCACACTGAATGATGGGGTAACACCCAAACACCCCTGCAAGTTGCGCGAGTCCTCTGACAACAGGACAGAGGACCAGAATGGGAAAGGCACAGAGGCACACAACTCACGCAAAGTTGGTACATGTGATGCAACTTTTTCCTCCACGGNTCACCAGGCTGGCCGTCCAAGGACTCTTAGGGCGCCAAGCACCAACTCCCAATGCCTACGGCCATACAATCCTGAACAACCCGATATGTTCTGACCCTGGAACGTAAACAGGATTGGATCTGGTGAGTGCTTGGATGGGAGACTGCATTGGAATACCATGTGCTGTAAGCTTTTGTTTCCATCCCCTTTGGCGGCCATCCCCATCTGAGCTCTGACCCAACACCCACTGTGTTTTGCCAATCTGCAGCCTTTTAACCCACCGCGTTTCCCCAGGCCATCGGCGAATACATCAACTTGCCCTCCAGACTCGCAGCCCTGACCAAGTGGCGTGGCCCGACAGCAGGCCCTCATTCAGTCCTCGTCCTGCTTGTACCCACAAGACCACATTCCCCAGCCACCTGCTACCACCGCCACCATTTTCCATGCCCAGGCACAGGGCTATCTGCCTGCACAGGCCTCAAACTTCGCAGCACGAACTATGGGCAGCTACCTCCAGCCAAGGCCATGCCCATGCCCATCCTGGGCACCGTGGACCAAAGAGAAGAGGACAACCTTCTGTCTCCCTGCACATGAGCACTGAGACACCCACTCAGTTATCCCCTGATCTCAGGCAAACCATGGCTCACACGCCCCACTTAAAAGATGGCCCCTTACTTCGCAGACGCACTACTCACCAAAGTTCTGTTTCGATGCACAATAGTCCTCCATCCTCCCTGGGACAGCCTGCACACATCAAAAAAGAGCTGGAACAAAATAGCACACTGAATGATGGGGTAACACCCAAACACCCCTGCAAGTTGCGCGAGTCCTCTGACAACAGGACAGAGGACCAGAATGGGAAAAGCACAGAGGCACACAACTCACACAAAGTTGGTACCTGTGCTGCAACTTTTTCCTCCACGGGCGGAAACCTGGGCCAGGCTTGGAACTCCATTGCACTCCTCGCACCATGGGGGCCTGCTGTGGGGCACCATGGTGACGGACAATGACACGGCACTGCCTCCTTAGCCAACCCACGCCATTGGCACAACTATCCTCCAGTGTAGAACCTGCTACTTCAGCACAGCCGCAGTGTGACTGTTTCCCAGTCTGAGTGGCCATCCTATGTCTGTCGAGCTCTGGGTTTTCCCTGCTTTACTACCTCTCTCATTCCCTCTCCCCTCTCTCCTTCTGTCATTCTCCCTGTGGTTCTCTCTTGCTCCCCGTGTGTGTCTGTCTCCCTCTGTGTTGCCCGTTCAGTGGCCTTCTGTCATTTTCTCTTAGCTCAGTTG
>NW_017733844.1:0-1547 GCF_001890085.2 Hipposideros armiger | reverse complement strand
ATGGCAGGTCTCCTTTTTTTCCAGTACGGACTGGTGTCCATGGTGTTCCACTTGGACGGGCTGTGAGGCATGGGTCGCCTTCCTTTGGATGGAAAACCTGGGATTTTTACACTCGGCTTGTGGGGGGACATCGGTCTTCACACTTTGATGGGATGGCCTTGGTTCATGGCAAACCACTCAAGCAGTTTCTCCAGTTTCTCCTTTCTCAGACAGGGAGGGCAAGTGTCTCATTGCCCCGCACAACCTTGGAGGCAGCCCGATTAACTTCACTCTAACAAAGGGCCAGGGAGCCATAATTGGCCATTCAAGCAGGGTATTGTTTCCCTGTCAGTTGAGGCTGTGGTCTTGTTGCCTGATTAACATACTGGCATAAATTCCTTTCCTTTTGTCTGGAGAAACTGGAGTCTCTCGGCCGTGCTGACTAGTAAACAAAAGGTTTCTTGCCTCTGTCAGGCGAGTCTTGTGTTCCAAGAAACCTGCTCAGTTGGAAATGGGGGTCATGTTCCTTCCCGCCAACAGAAGGGACAATGGGCCTTATTGCCCGGGCAGAATCCAAAGCTTCTTCGAGGGCATGCTTTGATTCTTGGGCACTCTCATGCTAACAGGACCATGCCACTAGTCTTCTCACTGAGCATTTCATGATCAAAGCGATTAGTCAAAGTTATATCAACTTGAAAAACAAGTGGCATGGCAGAATGGACACAGAAAAAAACAAGAACCATACAGATGGTTTCCGCAAGAGACACTGTGTATCGAAAGACACACAGGGACGGAAAGCAAAGGGATGGAAGAAGATACCGTATGCAAATGGAAATTAAGAAGGAAAACACTGGGAAAACAATATTTATATCAGATAACATAGACTTTAAATCAACACCCATAAGAAGAGTCAAAAAGAGAGACCCGGAAGTGCGCGACTTGCCTTAGGTCCCCGATTTCTGCACTGATGCGTGGAGTTGTCTGGGTGGCAACTGGCTGTCGGACTGCTCGCTCTGATCTTTGAGCAGATGATTGGGACAGATTGACACAGGGAGTTTTCCTGGGAGTGTAGGGCCCCGAGCTGTGTGCCTGCATATTCAGCCGGGACTTTCCAGGTGAGTTTGTGTGGGTTGGCTGCCGATGCAGGAGTGCATGCTGCTCTGACTTGGTGGGGGCCACTGACAACACCCTGTGGTGCCTTGGGGGCCTGCCCCACCCACCTAGACCTGTGTTGCCAGGGGCACCCTGAGACCCTGGTCAATGAAGGCCACAGAGGGTTTTTTGCAGCAGCAGAGAGCCCGCAACAACCTGTGAGGAATTTTGGTGGTGAGCACAGTTCCAGAGCACACAGCAACTAATTGTGGGAAGTTTACTTCAAGTCTAGAGGGAGGTCGGTGCATGACGCACTGAGCCCTTCCCCCCAACAGCTGGTGCTGAGTCGCCCAGAATCTCTCTATTGCTGAGCAAGTGGTCTGCAGATTAAACGAAAAGAGAGCCCCCCGCCCTTTTTTTCTTTCTTTCTTTTTTCTTTTTCCTTCTTTTTCCCTTTTTCTCTTTTTTCTTTCTTT
>NW_017731602.1:2348276-2362752 GCF_001890085.2 Hipposideros armiger | reverse complement strand
AGCAAAACTAAATTAGGTAGGAATACCATAAGAAACCTACGACTAGACATCCTTTTTATAGGTCCAAAAGCATCATACACAGAACATACTTTCAAAGATGCGTCACTATTTTTAATCATTTACAGCATCTTTCCATACAACACAGACCATGTTTGCACCAGGTATCTCCTGTTTTCTCATGAACAACTCAATTCCTGGATTCAAGTTACTCTGGTTTTCCTTATTATTAGGCATAAAATTACATATAATGTACAGGGGAAAAAAGACTAATTAGGGTTTTAATAGAAACAACCTTAATTCAAATAATGCTAAGCTATTTCTTTAGTTGTTATTCAAATAGTTACACAAAAGACAAGGAACTAGTTCTTGACACATTGTTCTGTCTGACTATACAATCACACAGCGTGGATCTAGGGACTGGTTTAAAGTGAAGAGCCTCCTTGTGACAGCTAAAAGCCAAGTTTATAGTTTTGAAAATATAAAACCATTATTATTTTTTTCTTTATCTCCTTCCCCACTATTAAATATTCTGCCTCTCCAGCCCAATATACAAGACCAGGCTTTGAAGACACAATACAACAAAAATGGCCTACACTAGCATTGATTTTCATTATTTATATTTCAAATAAGGCAAAAATTAGCTGACACAACTCTGTGGTGAATATAGCAAGAGGTGAGTAAACAAACATAATAAGATTTTTTAAATGTGTGGCCATCTCTAATAATATTATTCTGCATAGGTTTTTTTTTTTTCAGGTGGAAGCTAAAAGCACCAACTGAGGAGAAAAGATTTTCAGTGTCAGTGAAGTTAAAAACATGTCAGCAGCTGTTCCTTCTGTGAATATTGTCTCACATGAAAGAAAGGATGGATTGAATTCATATCTGAAACAAGACAAGATTTTTCCATCTGACCTCATTATGTGTTTCTCTGGAGTGCATCCCTGGGTTTCTGCCGGAACTGAAATGTATGGTATGGAAACCAAATATAAAACAGCTCAGTACTGCCATAACTGACTTATCTTAATAAGATGGGGTATTTATTGTTTTGCAACAGTCATCTCTTAACTCTAAATGTCATAATGATGTGTTGAATACCTTTGTTAAAGCGATCCCCTTAAGTGAAGGCATGTACTAATGAAAGGGTTTATGCTGCACAGCCGGAAGCAGATGAAGTAGTTTTACTGTATATCACAGAGATTTATATTGAGATATTTTTATGGAAAGATTTTTAGAAACTCAACCATTGTATCCTTATAAATAATTAAACATACAAATTATCATTGTTATAACACAGCTAGTTTCCTTTTCTGTGAACATTGGTAATCGATTCAAGAATATATTGCTCTAAAAGGATTTATAGCATTTTTCATTATTCCTGATCATACTAGAAAATTATTCAGAGGTCAGATTAATAGAAATCTTTCCCCTAGATTAACCTGCTGTAACATAGAGAGATTTCCTATAGCCTACTCTGTGATAAAGAAAGGCATCTTGGTTTTCAGTTTTATTTGTATGAAGGCATATGTGTATTTACATGTGTATATATTTGTATATATCATACTCATGGAGAAAGAAACATGTCATGGCATATATATATGTATATATACTGGGGTGCCAAAAAATGTATATACATGACTTGTATGTGTATTCATCTTTTGTTATTGGTATATATTGAGTATTACAAATTTAGTACAGTTTTGCCTTTCTTAAAATGTGTACACATTTTTTTGGCACTCTGTGTGTGTGCGTGTGTGTGTGTGTGTGTGTGTATACACACATTATTTTATTTTTCAAAATATAGTCAATGTAGGGAAAACATTAGAACTCCAAAATCTACCACCATTAAAATATGTTATTATATAACTTCTGAGCTAGTCTGTAAATTATCATTACACTTAAGAATGAAGCACTGGCCATAACTATTTAAAACAGGTCATTACATGCATTTCTCTACATAAAGATCTAGATTTAGGTACAATGCATCTATAAGGAGATGCACTATTTCAGTGAAATTATCAATCTTCTATGGTTATTTATACTTAATAATTTGACATATAGTTTATATTTCAGTTGCTATAGCAATACACTGTTAAGTTGTACATTGTATAAAGCAGTAAATACCAAACTATAAAATCTAGCAAAAAGGTAAACTTGGGCAAGTTTTGAGGATTTAATGGAATAGTTTGGCCAATACGCTCACTATGGACTCATAATTCTGACTCACAAAGAACCTTTTAAATTTAATATCTGAGGAAAATTAATCTTTTGGAAACAGAAAGTCCATGTGATCTGTGTCACTTTTATTTATAGGAAAATAGCTAGTTTATTAGAAAGTGAACATTTATGAAATGGATACTGCATCCCAGAAATTTTGCTTAACCCTAGGAATGCAGAGATTTAAGTTAACCTCCCTCCATTCTAGAGGCCACTTATCAAACAGAAATCACTGCCTAACACAGAGTTTTTGTGAGAAAATAAATTAAAAATGTGTATACATAATAGTCAACCTTCTAGGAAGTAGTGCTTAATGACCCCACTCTTGAGACATAATGACTCATTTCCAAATAATAGGCTAAGGAATGAGAAAAACTAACTTTGCAGTGGAGAAACCTGGCGAACATGATCTTAACCAAATGATGAGGGTAAACATTATCGGTGAGATCCTGTGGATGTCATGTTCCCCTACATGATGTGATGAGAAGGGATTTTCACCTCTCTGGTATTCTTTCCAAAAATTTATAACACCAGACTACTCTGAGAAAAACACTAGATAAACATAGATTGGGTGACAGTTCTACAGGATACCTAGCCATGACTCCTCAAGACTGTCAAGGTCATGACTAACAAGGATAGCCTAAGACTTTCTCAGACCAGAGGAGACTGGGGAGCCCTGATAACTAAATGCATTGTGGTTCTCTGGTTGGATCGGGAACAAAAAGAGGACATTAAGGGGAAACTGTTAAAATGCAAATGAAGCCTAGAGGTCAGTTGAAATTAAAACAATTTACATATAACTTTAAAGTCTAACAAATAGCTCTGTTACATTAGGAAAGAAACACTCGATTTCATCAGCAGAATGTCAATTGTAAACTGTCTAGTGATCAAGAATGAGGGAAACTCAGCACACCATGTAGCCAGGCCTATGTCTCATAGCAAATATGGTGTCACAGATTACAACATGTGAGTCCATAATTGAAATACCCTCAGCCAGTGGTTTGCAAGCTGTATTCTGTAGAACATTAGAAACTTCTGAGAGGTTTCCCTATCGCCAATTTAATTAGACTACTGCAGATTCACATATTTCATTTCACAAAGATCATGGCTTATAACAAAACAGAAGAAAAATCTGTGATCTAGATAAGTGCTTATCAAACTTTAATGGTACAAGAATCTCAGGGCATCTTAAAATGCAGACTGATTCAGTAGAACTGGGATGGGGCCTAAGATTCTGCATTTCTAATAGGTGACAAGAATGCTGCTTTTTGGAGAACAAAACTTTACTGGAAGTGATTAAGATCTAACTTTTAAAGTGTTCTCTTATCCACAACTTTCACAGAGGAAAGTAGTTTTTTAATTTTTTTAAATGGGTTATATGATTTTTAATGACTGACACAAAGCAATTATTCATAGTTACTAGCTTTTAGTTAAAAAAATTATGGAAATTGAGTTTTCTGAGCTACTGTCCTGTCCATTTCTGATCTCTCAGTACCCCAATCTTACTTTTATTTCTCAAGACAACCTCCAGGGCTTTAACCTTATGTAGCCAACTCCTCTAGACCATCTTCTCATCCATCTCATACTATAACAAGTTATTTCAACAATGAAATTGAACCCAACTAAGATGTTCTTTTGCCAGTTACATTTTATCATATCCTATGTCAAGGCCAGTCTCAGACAATACCCACGATCAATTACACCTTTATAGAAAAAGGGAGAAAAATGAATAGTTTAGGTTTTTACAAAGTCATGCTTTTATATTCCATCTGGGGATTTTCCTCACTTTTTAAAAATGTACTTCATGTTGACTCTTGTAATATTCTTCACAGGATTGTTCAAGCTTTCTGCACCCTCAAAGGTCAAATTTTTATCCAAAACATTTAGCACTCCATCTTCATTTCTATTTCTCAAGACCAAGATTTCTGAGCTCAAAACATATTTCCTCAATCCTGATACTCCCTTAAATCACAATAAATTCCCTTCAGAACTAGACAGACACCCACTTGTTATGAGTGGATATCACTACCTGTCCTTGACAGAAATTATTCTCCAGAAGTTCACCAGGGACCATTTGACAATTCCAATAACATTCTCTTTGCTCAATTCAGCATGTGACACCATGGGTTAGCTGCTTTTAGAAATACTTTTGGGCTTCTTCAATTTCAGATTCCTTTCTGAGCAACCCATTTCTTTATATCTGCTTTGCTGACTTTTTTTTTCTGACTTGTATTATATAAGACAGAAATTTGCAAAAGTTATATTTGACCTCAAGACCTGGTCTTGAATCTTCATTCTACCATTTTCTAGCTTTATGATTTTGAGCAAGTTGCTTCACTTTATGTGCTTTAATGTTTTTATCTGTAAAATTGTGATAAGTAACTTCCACCTTATAAAATTGCTTTTGGATTAAATAAGTTAATATATGTAAAATTCCTAGAACTATTCCTGACAAACAATAACTATTAGATAAATGTCTATTAGCCTTATTGTATATCTGCAGTCACTGTTTTGGATAGTTTATCCACTCTCATTTCATCAACCACCTCAAATCTGTCTGTATTTCTAATTTAATTTCTCAATATTACCACTATTGACATTTGGGCCTGGAAAATTCTTTATTGTAGGAGCTGTCCTGTACATTGCAGGATGGCTAGCAATATCTCTAGGCTTAACCCACCAGATGTCAGTAGCAAACCTCAGTTGTAACACAAACGTTGACTCCAGACATTTTCAAATATACTCTGAGGGCCAAAATCACCTTAGTTGAGAACTACTGTTCCAATCCCTTTCTATCTAAGAATATCTTTACACAGATGTCTCTTTGGTATCTCAATATATGCTCAAAGGTAAATTTACCATTTTACCTACTTTCCTAAGTAACCTTGATAGAAAACACATAGTAGTCTTGACTTTTCTATCTCGCTCTCTACAGTCAATCTTACAGTCAATCTAGTAAATTGTGTTATAATAAATATGCAATCCCAATATTTTTACCATTTACCTCTTATGCATTTCCACTGACATTACCAGAGTCAGTCCCTTATTCTTTCAACAGAGTTTTGCTGACACTCATTTGGTAGTAGACATACTCTAGTGACAACAATAAGAAAAAGATCCAGTCATCAAAGATCTTATATTCTTGTGGGAAAAATATGTGACAAACAAGTAAACAGATTAATGGCATGCTTTTGGGTAGTGATATGTGCCATGAAGAAAATAAAGCCAGATAAGAGGATGGAGGATGAATGATAGATAACACTTTAATTAGGGTATTACTATAGGCATCTTGGAGAAGGTGACATTCCAGCTCCTCCTGTGAAGGGCCTAATCATGCAAAAATCTGGGGATGACAGTAACAGAAATAAAAATCATGAGTTGGCAATCATCTTGGCACTTGTGAGAAAGAGCAGCGAGTTCAGGTTGTTGGAGGTTATTCACAATGTGGGATGTTTGTCCAGGTTGGATTAAAAGGGATAGAGAGGAAACAGATACTAAAATACACACACAAGCAAAAAAATCTATATGCCACCAGAAATGTAAAGAGGATGAGATAGATCTAAGGTGATGCAATTTTAATGTCACTTGACTTCTTTGATTTTCATATTTTTAGTTATTTTGATGTTTTAGCTGACTATAAAACTTAATTATGCATTATGGCGACATTGTATATAAAATATGAGTATATTATAATCAAATATATTTATGTACTTTATAAAAATTCTTTATTCAAGAAGTCATATTGAACTTCCAGTTTAGAAATAAGCCAATATTCACATCAAGTTTATGAAATTTAGACAATTCTGTAAATAAATATATATCCCAAGATATTTCAAAAGCCTTTGAAAGACATACTATTTTCATACAATTATGACACCATCACAATTCTCAATGAAAAACATGTGAGTTTTAGTGTAATACTATTAAAATTAGCTTTAGAAATTCAAACTATGAAACCAGAGCAATAATTTCAACACAGCAATTACATATGGCACTTTCTTTCTACAAGTGATTTAATATGTAACATATTTTAAAACTAGCAAAGTCCAAAAAATTAGCTTTGAATGTTAGCAGTACCCAAAACAACAGCTAAAATAAAGGGTGTGTTGATGTTTTGCCTTCAAAAGCTATTTTTTGCCCACTCCAAACTCTCCTTGCCCCTGTTATAATGCTTTGTCTCTAAAACTGCCTTTGGTCAAAAATACAATTTAAAATTAAAAAAAAAAACTGCCTAGACTAAATTTTGTCAAACCATTTATTTCTTTGTCTCTTTGTTTCATAGTTGTTGTTTTGTTACCTCTGCTTTTAAGATTTGGGACATAATGAAACGAGTTGTGTGAGCTCAATTTCCACAAATGAAAGGGTGAAGTAGGATAGAGTGGCAGACCTAATTTAGAAATCTCCTACGTTTGTATACTTAAATCAAACCCTTAAGCCTTTAAGTCAAATCTTTAACTCGATTCTAACATAGAGTTTTTATTTACAGATGCCCTCATTAGCCCTTTGCAGTGGAGACAGATACCTTCTTTGTTTCTATTAGTCCCTACCAGATTAAATTATTGCATCAGGACACTAACATCTCCACAGGAGCTAGGGTTGTGTAGCAAAACAACACTGGTAGAGAGTGAATGGTTATCAAGAGAAAGTTTACTTTCAGTGTTAAGAATTAATTTAACTGAATTGGTGCAGCGAAAGTGGTAAACACAATCCCCTTACTGTTGTTTGTCAGGGTGTGTTATATCACCCTGGATTGCTTTGTCAATAATCTGCCTGGCCTGCAAGCTAAAAATCTAAGATTGCTCAGATGACTGACAGGCTGGAGATAGCTGATAATTCTAAGGAATTGGAGGTGTAAAATCTTTAAGGACCATGTCTACAGTATAAATGCCAGGGTATCTCCACATCACTCTGTACTTACAAAGGCAACAGCATTGTTAATGGCAGCTTGTCTGTCCATCAAGTTTGCTACTGGCGGATTTATCCCTCTTTTGCTCCTTATCTTTCTTTGCTGTGTTTATTTCGAAACCAGCTGCAGAATAAATTGCCTCTTGTCTTCACCTCCTACACTGAGTACAATGATATGTTCTGTAAAGCTTAAAATCATGGTGTTTTTCAAGCACTCCTTTTTGAGAACACTGATTTCTAATTCTGTTTGTTTATGAATATGTATTGTTTTGGTTTTTTTCCTTCTGTGGGGGCTTTTAGTAGAACTCTAAAATGTCTCTTGTTAACTTGGTAAGTGCTCAGGATCTAGATAAAGGTGTGTGTGTGTGTGGTCTTCCATAGAGAAGAAATAAATAGAATTAAGATAACCATTTTGTTATCATTTTGAATAATTCATTAGATCCACTGTTTTAATCAAGTACTTAAAATTAATAAGCAGCCAAATAATATTGAGAAAAATATCACATTTCTATTAAACAATTTTCAGAATTTAATGAAGTTTAAAGCATCCCTCCTTTATACCCATTTGCCCATTTGCATTTTTCTAAATTATGACTGGTAGGAAAGAAGACAGTGTTGTGGCTAACCAGATGTAAAGATTAAAATTAGTTTATATAAAATTCCCAAGTTGTACTGTAACCAAACACTCCTATGCTGCTGGTAGGTGTATAATTTGAGCCAATCACTTTGAAAACTTTGGGCTAAATTTCCTAAGGATTATGATACACATACCTTATGAACCAACAACTCCTCTCCAAAGATATACAGGCATATATTCTCTAAACGACATGTAAAAGAACATAAACAAAAATTTGTAAAAGCTAAAATGCCCATAAAATATGTGTGTGTATGTATATATACATATATATATATATATATGCATGTATTAACACTTTTTTATTATTTTTTTTTTAGCTGAGCCATCCTGCCACCTGTTGGCAGCTTAGCAGCATCTCAGCTCGGGCTGGGCATCGAACTGCTGTTGCTCAGAGCTCACACTCTTGAGCAAGCTCTTAACCAACTGAGCCACGCGGTCGGCCCTGTATTAACACTTTTAATATGAGTAAAATAAAAACCACCAAAGTGTTGATTTACAGTAGAATAGATAAATAAGTTATACTATATATTCATCCAATGTTATACTATATAGCAATAAAGTGAAGAAACTGTAGCTGTAGATGACAAATAGATGGATCTCACAAACATAATGTTGAACCAGACATATACACTCAATGATTCTCTTCACAAAGCTCAAACTTGACCATAACTAACGAGCTAAAAGTGATCCCTGGGGCATGAGTTGAGTATGAAGAGACTTCTGAAATTCTGATAATGTCCTGTTCTGGTTACATGTTAGATTTGTTTGTTGGTTTACAATTCATCAAGATATACACTTATTATCTGTGAACTTTTCTGTATCTATCTTACTACTTCAAAAAATTTAACATTAAAAATATGTCCAGGGGTCGGCCAAGTGGCGCGATGGTTAAGAACTGGCTTGGGACACCAGAGGGCCCCGGTTCAGATCCCACATATGAGGGCCAGTGACACTGCCCTCTACAGCTAAGATGCTGAACAACAGCTCAACCTGGAGCTGGGCTGCTGTGAGTCGCCGGCGACGGCTTAGGCTGCAGCCCCTGTGGCAGTGGGTTGCCATGGGCTACTGTATGTAGCCAGCATGAGTGACCATCAGCCGCTGTGAGCAGCCGTCCAGAAGCTGGCGACTGATCTGCCTCGCCTGGGAAGAGCGCAATGATGGTGCCAACTTGGGCCAGTGAAGCAATGTCCTCTACAACTAGCCTGAAGAACAAAACGACAGCAACTTGTCTGTTCCCCTTTCCCCAATTCCCCAGCACTGTTCCCATCCCCCCAGTTCAAAAAAAAATATGTCCATATTTTCTGGTATAATTTAATGTATAGTTTGCAACTATACACTAAATTATAATTATCAGGCATCTCTTATATTATCCAAATGTTTCTAGGTAATTTGCAGAGGGAGACAAAGATAACAAAAAAGGGAAAAAGGGCTCAAGAAAGGTAATAATCTGTGAAAGATATACATATAATAAATTGATCTCAGAAACAAAGACTTCTCTGAGTATTAGGTCATGGGTGTTTAGACACATTACACACACACTCATTTGTGTACATTTAAATGAACATTGTGGACTCCTAGATTGGTAAGCTATGAAGGCAAACATTTATCAATCACTATTTTACAGGACAAAAACTTTTTGAATATTGATGAATAGCAATAGACAGTAATTTTTTTTAGATTGGATATTATATGCAATATCAGAAATATAATTTATTAATGTATTCACAAAATCTTTTTGAGAACATATACTTCTGAGTTGAGCATTGTGCTAGGGCCAAGAATATTGAAATAAGGCACATTGCTTTTTCATGGAACACAATGACCTATTTTTCTTCAGTAAACCCATCAATTGTTTAATACCTATCAGTATTTAAAATGCTATCCCAGCATGTTCCATTGATTATAGTAACTGACTCAAGAAGTTGACTAATAGTTTATTTCCATATTTTAAACTATGACCCTTAAGAGGTGAATTCGTCATTTTAGGCTGCTATAACAAAATTGCATAAACTGGTTTGGCTTAAACAACAGGCATTTAGTTCTAAAGGCTAGGAAGTCAAAGATTAAGGTGCCAGCTGATTTGATTTTGGGGGACAGCCCTCTTCCTGGCATCTTTTTGTATCCTCACAAGGATGAGTGAAAGAATTAGTTGTCAGGTTTCTTCTTCTAAGAACATTAATCCCATCATGAGGCCCCTACTCAAATGACCTCATCTAAACCTAATTACCTCAAAATACTATCACATTGTGGGGTACGACTTCAATACATGATTGGTGGTGGGGAATGGGAGCAGACACAGACATGTTGTATGTAATTACAGGCAATGTTTGGTGATGACATCTTTTTTTATTAGTTTCAGATGTACAAAACAATGTAACAGTTAGACATTTACACCCCTCACTAAATGATAATCTTGCCTATCCAATCTACTACCCATCTAACATCATATATAGCTGTTACAAGATTATATAGGGTGCCAGATGGGCACTGGAAGTATTAGGGAGACCACTTCATAGCTGTGTAGATGCCTGACCACTGTGCAATACACCTCAAGCTGAAGTTGAATAATATTGAATACCAACTATAATTAAATATATAGTATATATAAAGTCATGGGGTGTGGAGTACAGCATAGGAAACATAGTCAATGGAATTGATGACATATTTTAAATGAACTATCTTCTTCTGTCTATGGCTCCTGCCTTTATGTCACTGCCTTCCCCCTTCCTTGCCTTTTCCTCTTCCAAAATGACATTAAAAATAGTAAAAAATATATTTGCTAATTCTAACTCATTTTATATTTGACAGTAATTAAGCAGGCAAATTCATTACTGTCATTACTCCTAGGCTTTTCTCATTACCATTGCTTTGATATAAAAATAAATGAACAATTAGAATAGAAATCTATGATCAAAATTGTCTTGTATGTAAAAATGATTTTATTTCTAAGAAGGATGTCATTTCAAATTGTCAGGTTAACTGAAAGTCAGGTTAACTGGACTCTAAAATTTTATTTAATTAATTTTCAGTTAATATTTTGTAATAAAAAATGAGATATTACAAATCTCTGTTGTTTTGAAAGTTTTAGTAACTATTTTATATGTGGAAATGTGGAAACATTTACCCTTTTTATTTTGTCTTGAACAAACTTTTTCTAGTGAGTTATATTTAGAACAATGAAAAGTCGGATCCCCCTATAACTCTTTTTAGTAGTGTTAACTAATTCTACCTTACCATTATATAAGCCATACTCATTTAACATATTTTAGTGTCTTAAATAATCTTTGACAGCATCTCACCAAATTACATATTAAAAAAATCCTGGAATATTTGGACTACTTAGCTTTAAACATCAAAATGTTAGGAAGGTGAAAATTTTAATGTATATCTATGTATCTGTTGCAGCATAATAAGAGGAGATCTAAAACAAACCTTTTATTTACAAAAGTTTACAGGTTTTTATTTATGTGAATTATTTCAGAAATCATGCTGCAGCAGGTCTGTCTATATACTGAGCACTGTGAAGATGGTAATTTCTTTTCTCCCTTGGGCTTTGAGCAAATTTAGAGTGTCTTGAGAAGCTGCCATCACAATGAGTATGACAATAGTAATAATTTTAAAGCAGTGGCCCAGGATGACACAACCAGTTAGATGTAGGTGGTGTTCTAAATAAAACTAATTTGTTATCGCCAATATTCCTACAAATGCTTGCAGATAATAATGACTGGTTAGGCTTTATAAAAGATTTGGAAGGGCATTCTAGGTGAGAGAACACAATATACATATGCATGGAAATGAGACATGTGTCCAAAGAACTTTAATTAGACCAATTTGGCAAACACAAAAAAATCTAATTTAAGAGTAAGAAAAAAATAAAAGATAGGTTGAGGAGAAATGTAGTTCTAGAGTAAATGAATTTGGCCAGAGAGAAAGTATTGAAAATATTTTAGCATAAATGTGACCTTAAAAAATAGTATTTTCAGATGTTCATATAAAGACTTTCAACAAAGAGAATGAATTAGTTAAGGAAGACAGAAGAAAGACTTCAGTAGTTGTTGCTATACTTCGAACTAAAGGTGACTTACAAGAGCCTCAGTGTTTTTTATTGGTTAAATGAAAGGCTAGCGAAAATATAAGACAGGATGAATAAAACTAAGACTAATTTTTGTTGACTTGTATATGTCAAAAATAATATTTTAAAATATTTATTGAAAGAACTAGGCAAAGTTATATATACCACTTGGTATAATGTATAAAATAGTTCACGATATATGAGAAATATTGAACTCCTGCACTTTCATTATGTTGAAAATTTGCTATCATACTGTATGGTTTATGATTCAATTGTTTTAACCAGATATAACTACTTCATATTAATACCATAAATAGAGTCCCACTTGAATAGACTCTTTGATGGATAACTATAAAGAAATGTAGCCAAATATGCCCTGAAACAGATAGCATTGCAGTGACCTTAAGCAAATTTACCTCTTTAAGCATAATTTCATCTGTAAATTGGTGACAAAAATGGTATTTATCTCTAGGGTTGTATCAGTTATTTAGTACTCTACAGCTGTGAGAGTCAATTCACATTTTTAACATTGCACTTGGAAATCCTCTTTGCCAGACTACTATTTCTCACTTAATAGCAGTTGATAATTTTTCCGATTGTTTTACTACTACAAAACAAAGGCCGTTATTTTTTCTATCCTTAAGGAGACTGGACTAGGCTTTTTCACTTTGTGGTAACAGCAGCATTCTAAAGGGCAAACTCCAATGTCCAAGTGCTTATCAATTCTCTATTTTCATCCAATATGCTGATGCCATACTGTTCAAGTAAGTCACACTTGCAAAGCTAGAGTCAGTGTTGAAAGGGACCAACTACAAATGGGAATGGTGTGATTCATTGGGGCCAGTACTATAGCAAAATACCACAATGACCTATTGTGTAAGTTAAATGAAATAATGCATAGGAAATTCTTAGCATATGCTTAATATATAATAGGTACTCAATAAATGTTAACCACTATTAAAAACTTAGTAATTGTTTTCACAATTTTGTATTTATCAAACTGCCAGTCTCACCAAGGAGCTATATTACTTACTCCTTATAAACTTGTTTTAACAATGTTTCTATGGACTGCCTCTGTTCTTATCCAACACCCACTTTGATGCAAGACTTGATACTTAGATAAAACTCCTAAAGCTATTCCAGTTTCAAAATGTATCAATACAATATAGATAATTTTACTGAAAATTTCCTAGGGCAATAAGTAGGAGAATTTATACTACACACCATATAACAGAGGCTTAAATTTCTCATTAGAATTTCCTATTCTCCCCCAAATTATTTTGTCCTGTCATCTGTTCTATCTCCTCTCTAATAAGCCTCCAAATCCCTTCCCTTTGCCTAAAACAATTCAGCTCTCATCCTCACCAAGTATCCATTACTCATGTAGAGAAAAGTCTGATTGGCAGCCTTAATTAAAACCATATCTTTCTCTTCTCAGATATGCTTCCACCCCATCCTTCTAACCTATTTAAGGAAAATGGAGAAAATCTCAGAGTTTCAAGTCAATTATTATTTAAAATAAAGAAAAAAAAATTACCCAAAGAAGTATCAAAGAAATGACTGACACAAAGCTAGGTAGGTGTTAAGGATACAAAGAAGAACAAGATAGTTTCACTGAAATTATTAGTTTTCATGCCTGATTCTTCCAGGTGACCATAAACAAAGCACTGAGATAAATGAGCCAACATATTCAAAGTGCTTTAGGAGCACAAAGTAGGAAGTACCTGTAAATGTCAGTAACGTGGGCTCTAACTCCAAACGGAATAGACCAAGCAGCATGCATTGGTCGTATCATGAGCAGTGCTTTCTTGAAACTCTCTACTTATCAGAGTGTTTTCTTTTGTGTTTCTCTATCTCACTCTCTGAACTTGAACTAATTGCCTCTGTTGTGTACTAACTGCAGACCTTCCCTGTGATCCCTGACACAGAATCAAAATCACAGTTTCCACTCTCACACCTGCTATTACTCTTTCCTTCAAATACACCATTTATCCTGACAGTAAGTAAACTTATCTGGGGAAGTAGTCCTTGTGGAAATGTAGTTTGTCTTTTGGATTACCTGAAAGATCAAATTTGAAGTTCTTCTTTGATACTAAACATGGGCCTTTTCTTTCTATGAACAAGCTTAGAATGTACCTTTTTATTTCAGGTAGAAAGTACATTGCAGTGATGATGATAATAAGCAGCATTTAAGTTCATATAGAAGATATTATAAAAATATCTATTTTTTCATATTAGTATGATATAAAGGATATTTCTGCTCAAGAAATGCTATAAAAATGGGCCTCTATTTGCTTCTAAGTAAGAAAGACATTGCCATTGGAATAAATCCTCTGTCAATCAAATCTTTCTTCTTTTTTTTTTTTTTTGAGAAAGCTTTACCAATTGAACAAGTTTTTGTTTGTTTCTTATGAAACACTATGATTTCTAGATAGAGTAATCATTAATTTGAGTAAGGAAAGTTTTCTTTTTTTTTAATATATATGCAGGATATGCCAAAAAATTGTATACACATTTTAAGAAAGGAAAAAACTGTATCAAAATTGTAATAATATATACCAATAACAAAAGATGAATACAAGTCATGTGTACACATTTTTGGCACCCCTGGTATATGTGTATGTGTGTGTGTGTATGTATGTATATAT
>NW_017731602.1:2230102-2348221 GCF_001890085.2 Hipposideros armiger | reverse complement strand
AGAGAGAGAGAGAGAGAGAGAGAGAGAGAGAGAGAGCTGAGCTCTAGTTATAAGATGGATTTGAAGTGACACAAAGAGCTATTAACAAGATTGTTCTTTGTTGAAGACATTCAATAACTAGATTGTCTATAACAAGATTATCTTGTGAGTGAGATAAATCCACATTTGGACCATGATAAAATAGTATGGCAGAGTGATAAACTATAGAAGCAAAGGTGTGAACAAATTGATTTGGGAGGTCAAATCAGTCTAGTATATTCCTCAGTACTCATGATTTTGCATTTCTGTGTGCTTTTTATGTTTCTTAAAATCACTCAATGTATTTGTATGTTCACTGTAACTAAGCCATTTTCTCAGATATAAGACTTCAGACTATCTATATAAGTATACTGAAAATAATTCTTCCCTCTTCTCCCAGTCTTATCATACATTGTGAAGTCTGATATCTTTATACAATTTTACATATATTTTAATGGAGTTTCACACATAAGGAAAGAATTGGCAATCGCTAAACTAACGGGGGAAATTGTACAAACATTCATATTGCCATAAACATTTAATATGAAGTTAAGGGATTAGTTCATTAAATGTCAGAAATGGTTGTAACTTTATACAATACACAAAAGTCAACTCAAAATGGATTAAAGACTTACATGTAAGACCAGAAACCATAAACTCCAGAAGAAAATATAGGCGGTAAGTTTCTTAACATCAATCTTGGTGATGAGTCTTTGGATTTGACACCAAAAGCAAAGGCAAGAAAAGAAGATAAAAAAAGTGGGACTACATGAAACTGAAAAGCTTCTGCACAGCAAAGGAAACCATTAACAATAAGAAAGACAACCTACTAAATGGGAGAAAATATTTGCAAATCACACACGCAGAGGGTGCCAAAAGAAAATATACATATTATATATATACACACACATTTTAAGAAAGGAAAAAACCATTAAAATTGTAATACTCAATATATACCGATAACAAAAGATGAATACAAGTCATGTGTATACATTTTTTTTTCACCCACAGGTACAGAAAAAGTACTCAACATTTNATACAAGTCATGTGTATACATTTTTTTTTCACCCACAGGTACAGAAAAAGTACTCAACATTTTTAATCATCAGGGAAACGCAAGGGGGGAAAGAGAGAGAGAGAGAGAGAGAGAGAGAGAGAGAGAGAGAGAGGGAGAGGGAGAGAGAAAAGAGGTGGTTGTAACAATATATGGTACATTCCAGTTGAGAAAACTATGGTACTAAATTAATACAAACATTTTAATGATGTTGATTAGTTTTTAGAATTTAGTGAATATCACATGCTAATTTCAAAAATGTTAGAAGAGGAAAGCATAATAAATTAATTAAACATAACCAAGCAGCAATATCTGTTAACATCTTAAAATATTTCCTTCCAAGATTTTTTTCAACTGAAGAAATAAGCCTTTATAATGTTTATTTTAAAAATTGGGATCACACTGTAATTATATACATAGGGATATATCTAGCTTTTTTTTTACTTATATATTTTATAATTCTTAAAAATATTTTGTGATTATTTTCTTATTTTGGATATTTGTAAATTTTATACATTTTAAAATATGAATAACAAATATGAGTATAATTACTACAGTAAAGAGTAAAACATCTAAAAGCTATGAAACATTTTGCAAAATTATATTTGGTTAAATTTACAACACTTTTATGTCACCCAGTAATGTCTGATAGCATGTTCACAACACCTTCAGTATAAAAAAGACAAAATTGTTAGTTATATATTTTTATTTGCATTTTTGTCTTATAAGGTTGTTTTTGTGACCTTTCACTGGCTTTCTTTTATATTCTGAGAATGACCATTGTTCAATTTATTCATTGGTGATTAATATTGTTTTGAAAATGACTAGGAAGAGTCCTTTACACATTATGAATATTAATCTTTCCTGTGATATTTAATATGCATTTTATTTATCAAATTGTTGCTTATTTTTAATTTTTTGATGTAACATATTTGTAATGGTTTATTACTTCATTAGGCCAAGCTGGAAATAATTTCCAAAATTTCCTGTACTATATGGTTCTGTCTTCATATTGGCCACAAGAGAAATTTGCATGAATTTGGAAGACAGAAGTAAAGCAGCAGCCATATTTTTTATACTTAGAAGAGTAGTGTAGAGTACCGTGCATTGTAGCATATCTCACATGTACTCACTGTTCTGTAGTCTCACTTTGATGTCTCCTAGCTTCTTACATTCTTGGGCCAGGTGCAGTTCTGTGGCAAAGGGTTGCAGCTTCTTCTGCATGTTTCCCCTGCAGCAGCTGGAGACAAAAAGAGAATGATGTTGGTTCCAGTTCATCACAGCAGGTCCCTTATCCTGGATATTGCACATATTCAGCTTTCCTCCCTGTGTCTGGTCTGACTGGTAGCTAATGGCTAATCGCTAATGGCTTCGCTTTCAACATCAGATGCAGAGACAACAGCATTTCAGAGATGCCTGTTCCAGTTTCCATAATTGTGCAAGGTCTAGTCCCTAGATAAAATCCCTTACTCTATATCACTTATGTTGTTATGCTTCTGTTCTCTAGTGGTAGGAGTTCTAGATATGTGGTGTTCAATACAGTTACCACTAGCTACATGTGACTATTGAGCGCTTGAAACGTGATCAGTCAGAATTGAGATATGCTATATCTATAAAATACAAATGAGATTTCAAAGACAGTAACAAAAATAAATAAAAGTATCTAATCATTTTTTATATTGACTACATGTTAAAATAATGATATTTTGGATATATTGATTTAAATGAAATAAATTATTAAAATTCCCTTTGCCTTTTTACATTTTCAGTGTGGCTGCTAAATATTTTAACAATACAGAGGTTGCTTGCATTTGTGGTTCACATATTTATATTGGACAATAATGTTCCAGAGAAACAGGACCTTAGGAATGAGTCCTCATAATTGGCTCTACGATATCTGGAAGTGGTCTCTGATCTGATAAGATTAAAAGTATTAATGGCTCTATTTCCATTGCTAAAGGAGACACATATAGTCCAAGGAAAGCATTAGTAAATCAGATACTTAATCATCACCTGTAGACACCTGTGATAAAGTGCTTATACAAGGCAAAGCTGGTTACCCACTGTAGACCTGGACTTATACTAGGAACTAATGTTATCAAACGGAGCTCCCCAAATACAATGGAGATAATTGGATCATGGATGGTGGGGGTAAACTGTTAGCTTTTAATCACCAAAGACAAGGCAAGCATAGTCACCATAAAGAAAAACAGAGCCAAAGCATAATCAGAGATCCTTGGTGTTGGTTAGTTGATCATAGCATCCCTACAACTGACATAGGTTGGCAGCTTACTAAAATCTTATTTGTCTAAATGGAAAAGCTCTAGGCCTGAGGAAGAGACATATGAATTGAATCACATGAGAGTGTCATAGCCCCATCACCAGTTCCAAACTTTGTCAGTTTATAGGCCCAAAGCCCCTTGAATAAAGGAGGCCAAGTACTTTTGAGGAAGACATTACTACACAGCCAAATTTTTACACTGTAAATTTTTCCTTATATATTTCCCAATAACATCTAAAGCCATTTACCAGCATGGCTGTAAACAGAGTTCCCATATACCTCCTCACACAGTTCCCCTATTAATAATTTATTACATTAGTATGGTGCATTTGTTACAATTAATGAACCAATTCTGATATATGGCACATTTACTCTTTTACTTCAGGGATACAAATCTCTCCAGCTGCTATCATAATCTAACCTGCAGAGACCCTAATCACCTCTCTAATTCATAGAACATTAACACTTGTGTACTATGCTAAGAAAGAGGCATATCACCTAGTGGGCCTTTTTGAATTTTTAAGGAAATATATACTTCATTTGGTATACTGATTTTACTCATCTGTCAAGTAATCTGAGTGGCTGCCAGTTTTCAGTGGACTCAGGACGAGAAAGTTCTGCTATAGTTCCAGGCTACTGTGCAATCTACTCTCCTGGTGGGGCTATATAACCCGACAGATCAAATGGTCCTTGAAATATCTGTGACACAAAGGGCAGTGGGAAGGAGCCTTTGTGTGGGCCTCTGTAGGTAGATCACAGTGCAGATATTTAGTATTTTGGAGCAATGCTATATCACCCTCTGCATATAGCTCTTCATCTTTTGAGAAACAGCTTCTGGTTTGAGGCTGGGTCATAGTAAAGACTGAATGTGTTGCCATGGCTAATCTTAAATCACTGACCACTTTGCTTCAGACAGTAACTAGCCAGTGAGTCAGACACCAGTTTAATGTGTGTACCGAGCTCCAAGCGATATACATCAAGTTTTCTAAGTAGAACAATTAAAGTCCCTTTTTCTAGGTTTTAAGGAGAAGAAAATTACCCTGTAGGAAAGAAGAAGGAGAAAGAGCATGAGTATAATGAGAAGAGAGGAGAGCTACATGGAGGTAAAAACACCCACAGCTTTCTAAACAAATCTCTTCTAATATCCTCTCCCGAACATGTTATATCCACAATTTGGATGAGTACCTAAGTGGTGTCTAGTGAATGCTCTAATGTACCATTAAGATAAAAGGAGAACTGACTCAGGGTATAAACACACAATGTGATATATAGATGATATGTTACAGAATTGTACACTTGAAACCTATGTAATTTTACTAACCGTTGTCACCCCAATACATTTTAATTAAAAACCCAAAACTTCTCTAATGAAAGCAGCAGTCATTATTTTTATGTTTTTTTTTAAAATAATATATGATTTATTTTATTACTCTCCTTTGGATGTAGAAATACAATATGAATAAGCAAAGAAAGGGAAGACTGAAAAAAAGAATCCTTCTTCAGCAATGAAGCACTGATTTCCCCATTTTTTGGGACTGTAGACAGCAGATAGACCCCCCTATCAGCCTTTCTTAAGAGTTGCCCACATCTAGAGAGGTGATTTGCCCAATGTCATGCCCCCTTTCCAGGACAGCCTTTATCCAATAATAAGTCCATATAAAAGTCTAAATGTCTGGCTTTGTTTCCAGCTCTGGACAATTCTGAAAGGCTAGTTCAGCTTCAAATTCACCATGTATTTGGTTACAACCCATCTTCTTCCTCCAACTGGTTTTTTCTTCTTTCCCCTTCAGAGCTTGATCCTGAGAACATTCACTAACACGTTTTCTCTATACCAATCCCCATCCCTGTCAGCTTCCGACAGACCCTGATTTTCAATAATTGGTACCAGAAAAGAGCCAATGGAACAGATGATAAGACAGGATTTTGGACTAAAAACCATTGATGGTAGGTAGAACACACATAGCCCCTGGTACAAGGTAACGGTGTCACTGTTATAATTTTCTCATGTGAAAAACAGGAAGGGAATAGCAGCAGAAATAAGTGCACAAATGAGTATAATAGAGTAAGTATTGGGGAAATATGGGAGAAAAGGTAAATATAAAGAAAATGAAATTGGTTGGCTTATCTGTAGGCAATGAATGTTCATAAAAAATAATAAAACACTGAAATAAAATAATAAAATATTGAGGTTTATTAATGGTCAGTTAAAAGCTTACTGGGAAAGGAGGGGCTACTTTGGACAGCATGTAATGAGACTCATCTCCTGCAGCTTAAGGGCGCAGAAAGCTCGACAGCAAGCCCAGGACTTAGTGACAATAGCACAGTTCCAGAGGAAGTTAAATTCTCAAGCAAGGTAGATATGCGATAACAGGGACAGGGCCCTGATTGAGACCTTAATATAGTAGAGGAGGACATTTAAACAAATAGATTGGGAAGTTTTGAATCTTCAGACTCCCCTGAGCCCTGTGAACTGGAAGAGGTGGCCCACTACTCTCTTTGAAGGCTGGTTCCTCCCTCCTTAGAGGCCTCTCCCAGCAAGGCAGCACACACCCTGCCCAGTACCTACCTCCGTGTCCATTCCTGGCCACTAGGTTAATAACTAGGTTAAGTCATCCCATAACCTGGCAAGGGATGTGTTAAGACTGATAAAGGAGAAAAGGGACTGTAACTCGAAGGGGCTGCAAAACCTAGCTGACCTACACTGGCCAGAACTTAGAAACTACATAAGGAACTAGATCCTAAAGATGCTGGATGAAGGGAAGTGGAACATAAAGATAGATAAGGGGAAGTTTATTGAAATACACTCTTCCAGGGAAAAAAATTAATATCCTTTCAAGGATTCTAGGAGATGGGTAAACGAACACACAGCTAGTTAGCTCCCGAAGCACGGAGAAAGTGAAGGTGCACAAAAAGTAGAAATGCCAGAGGGAATTGCATTGAAAAACTGTGGAAGAGAATAAAAGCCTCAGGGAAGCTGTAGGCCTGTTTTTTGACCACCTTAATTGCATGAATTGGGAGCCCCACCTCACTTTGTAATCTAGAGGTGGTTGACATATGTTGTCTTTATGTCTGAGAGACATTTCAAGTGAAAATAGTTGAATTCTAACATTTTAGGATTAGCAAATCCTTCCTCTCTCTTCCATTCCTTGAAGTAAGGATTAATAATGACATAAGAAAATCTCCTAGTATCTGCTCATTTGACTATGTCTTTCTGCCCTAGGCCACCCATTCAAAATTTTCATTTTGGAACCTCACATATTTGTGACTACTGTTCCTAGTTTTCAGTATTGTTAAAATTTGTAATCTCCTTTCATTGTAATCTATTTCTTGAGTATGTAACTAAATTTCCTTTACCTGAATCTGGAATATAACTTTTTTTTTTTAGGTTATTAGTTTCCTCTACTTTCATTGACAAACACAAAAAAGCCTGATTAATTTTAGTCAGTGGGTTTTTTTTCCTGTATTTTTTTCAGAGGTTTAGCATCATATATCTGTAATTTGAAAAACACATTTTAGCTGCAAAATAGAAGAAGTAATACATTTCTACATTTACATATTCAAGTTTCCTCAAAAGCAAAGCTCATGTTCAAACATGATGCTCAAATTTATTAATTTTTGAGTAATATACATAGGAAGTTTCTTGAGACTGTGGCATATAAGCTTCCTGAAACTCTTTTTTCTATATTCTTATTGTACATTTACATAGAGCTATATAGATGGCTTCTAATTGCAACTTGCATTTCCTATGGATAAGATGAATGATGAAAGTTTAATAAAGTTTAGAGTTGATTACATTTTGTTTTCAGGAAACAAATGGGCTTATTATTTCTTTGCTGAACTTCAAAATAATGTGTGCTCATTATATTTTAAACACGATATTAAAGTGAAAGAAAAAATCAGCCAAAATCTCACTACACAGAGATAATCACTACTAATCTTATCTGTCTATATTATCCTGGTTTGATTTATAATTTTATAAAAATTAAATCATACTATATATGCTGTTCTGATGAGTGTTAATATGAAGTTCTCTATGTTAAAAAAAGAGAACTACACTATTTTAATGCCTGAAAAATCTCGATCTGCTAAACCATTTCTGTAACAATGAATAGTTAGACTTTATTATTTTGCAGCTCATGCCAATAGAAATTTAGAACCTATTCCTTGTTGCTGCTATATGTTGTCAGCCTAGTTCTTCTTTTCATTTACTTAACATATTGTAATATAGGTCACTGTTTTTTTTGTCTATTCCAGCTCCAGTCATCATCTTATTTGTTTCAATTTGGATGACACACTTAAAATAAAAATCTCTCATTTATTGAACCTCTTTTACTAGATTTCATTCTCACGCTCTCTTTTAACCACACACTCTTGTAATTAAAACCTCGTTTTGTCATCAAATCAAGTAATTTCCAACAACCTACTCTTATTTCAGATCACTTTTCTTCCCTTAAATCTGTCATTTTTATTTCAGGGGAACCTTGAATGCAATGGCTCCTCAACTTTCTTCCTGTTCATTCTTATTTTTATTTCAAAAGTATATCCCAAGCTTCATGTTTTAAGTCATTTTTTTAAGTCAATATCCTAAATTACCTTGCCCATATATTTGCATCATACCTGTTTGGAGAAATCCCAATCCAGGAATAACTCAAATTATTTCCCATACCTCTGCTTTGAAGAATATAACCTCACAGGGAATACTGCTATGACTATCATAAATTCAGACACCCAGTTTTATAGGCCCTTCAACACTGTTGCTCTAATCAGAGAGAACACCTCAGATATCTTGTCCACTCCCCTTCTCAGGGGACCTACTACAAAAGAATTAAAAAACAGAAATCTTGTTCTTTAAATCCTATGCTATAAATCTTCCCAGTATTTCTTCCTGAAAAAAAAAAAAAAAGAAAGAAAATATTACCTACCCACATGTCATAACCCAATTCTTCAACTCTGGTTTGGATCTCAAAACCTGCCTACTTTCTGTAATCACTTCCCTTTGCTGTGCCTATATCACCAAGTTATTCCTCAAATCCTGGTACTTCACCATGTTAAATATCTATATCAGTGTCTCTGTAAACCACCTCAAAACACAGTGGTTTAAAACAAAAGTAATCTGACTTCTGGTAATACAGCATGACCCAATCACCAGTAAAACTGGTAAAAATTAGAAAAACAATATAATCATGTTAAGTCTCTGGAAATGGGCCTAAAGGAAAATAGTATATGAAGAAACATCTATTCAAGAAAATCTATAAAAGTGCAATAAGAAACGTGAGTTGCTCGTATTTGAAGCAAGACTGCTGCAGACAAGAACACACATCTCCCTCTCCCCCAAGCTCACAGCCGAAAGGCTTTCTTCCAAGGAGGATCAAGACTTCAGCATTTCTCCTCCTGCCCCCTGGCTGCCTGTTATTGAGGCTAAGTCTTGGGATGAGTGCCATCATGATGTGGGAGCTCCTTCCTGCCACCCAACTCCCAGTCAATAAAGGTAGGTTCTACTTGGATGTGGTACATTAAGAATACTGAGGCCCTGATTGTCCTTCCTTACGCTCAGAGTGCAGTGGTTCCATGATAGTAAAGGCAAGCCAAGAGAACAACAGAGTGCTGCCTGCGCCCCTCCACCATGAGCTCAAATCCTAGAGCTGAGTGTCACTCGGAGAAAAGCTTGCCAGTGTCCTACCCCAGAATCCAGAGCCTGGGCTCAGAGATTTTGCCTGGGGGAGAAGCAGGACATAAATGCCTGCTAGGTCTTCCCAAAGGCACTCACTTCATTGGCAACAAAGTATGGAGACATTTTAACCTAAAGTTGCTCTCAAAAACATTGGAGGCTGTAGTGAAAGGCAATTTGGAGATCATGGATATAATAAAGATATAGCCTGTATCAGATACACAGACACATTGTAGGCTGGCTAAATTGCAGGAGAAAACCCTAGAAATAAGATAGCTAAAAGTTCTCTCGGGCCAGAAAAAATATGAAACAATAGCTGCAGGAACTATTCCCTCAAAGGAATAACAATTTAATTGGATTAACTTGTATAGGAATTTATTTCTCAGGGTAATATAGAAAATAATAGAGCAAGCAGTGGGCAATTAGTGGAGTTTAAAAGCTGGGTACACTCAGAGAAGGAGTGGAAACCCTACAAGTATCACTGTAAGTACCACTGTCATCCTAGGCTGATTAGGGGCATACTCAAAGCTATACCTCCCTGAGGAGCAACATCAGAGTATTAATAGAGTTAGGTGGGGGGGGGGGATAGACTTCACTAAAATAATGAAGACATTCACTAAACAAATAAACAAGCAAATGACAATTACAAATCATGGAGCAGGAGGACCAGTACTCAGAATTGCTACACTATAGTATGCAAAAAGTCCAGTTTCCAACAAAAAATTATGAAGTCTGGAAAAAAATAAAAAATAAAACCAACCAAACAAACAAAAAACAGAGAAGTATAACCCATACAATGGGAGGTGGGGCAAGGGGCAGGCAACAAAAACTGCCTGGGAGAGTGAACAGATATGAGGCTTAACAGTAAAAGATTTCAAAATAGACATTAAAGTATGTTTACAAACCAGAGAAATGTATAATTAAAGAAGGTATAACTACAATATCACATTATATAGAGAATATCAACAAAAAGAAATTACATTAAAAAAAGACCAACTGCAAATCTGGAGTTGAAAAGTATAACTGCAATAAAAAATTCATTAGAGGGGCTTATTAATAGATTTGAACTAGCAGAATAAAAAAAATCAGTGAACTGGAATGCAGATGGACAGAGATTATGCAAAGAACAGAAAATAAAAATAAAGTAAAATGAACAGAGCCACTGAAAAAATGTGCGATATGATAAAAACCACAAATATACATGTATTAGGAGTACCATAATGAGAGGAGGCAGAGATGGAAAAGAAAGAAATATTCAAAGAAATAATCAGTGAAATGTCCCAAATTTATTGAGAAAATCTACACATCAGAAAGCTAAATGAATTCCAAGTAGGATAAACTCAGAGAGACCCACAAACAGACATATCATATTAAAAATACTAAAAATCAAAAACAAGGAGAAAACCTTAAAAGCAGAAAGAGAAAAATGCTGTCCATTTATAATACATTCGCAATAAGATTAATAGCTGACTTCTTAGAAGAGATAAATAAGGCCACAAAACAAAGAGAAACATATTTAAAGTGTTCAGAAAAACCTATCAACCCTGAATCCTATATTCAGCAAAGCTATCTTTTAAAAATAAAGGTGAAATAAAGACCTTTCTAGATAAGCAGAAACAGAAAATTTGTTGCTAACAGACCTGCCTAATAAGAAACGCTTAAAGAAGTTCTTCAGGTTGAAAGCAAGTGACACCAATTGGTAATTTGAGTACACATGAAAAAACAAAAAGCACTAGTAAAAGTAATCATGTAATTATGAAAAATAGCATATTTTTTCTCTTTTTCTCTCATAACTGATTTCAAAAGGCAATGGTATAAAATAATATGTATATAATATAATGTTGGGCCTCTAGCATATAGAGATGTAACAGGTAGAACACATTTGCTGATAATAGTATAAATAAGGTGGGAAGGAGCAAAGGGGCTAAGGAAATGACTAGAGATGGTAAAGTAATAACTAAACAATGTATTGTTGGGTTTGTAACATTAATAGATACAATATATATAGTAATATAACATTAAAGAGGAGAAAGAGAATAGAAAGCTATAGTGGAGTAACTTCTATATATCACTGAAATCAAGCTAGTAAAAATCAAAGCTAATTCTGATAAGTTAAAATGTATATAGTAAGGCCTAGAGTAACTAATAAACAAATACACAAACAAAAACCTCAAAAATATAGTAAGGAACCCTTAAAAAAATCAAAATGACACATTAGAAAATATTCACTTAATGCAAGAGAAAGTAGTAAAAGGAGACGTAAAAAAGGAGTAGTAAAAGGAAACATAAAAGACATTAGACATACAGAAAATAAATTGGCATAAATACAACTATTGGGTTGTCAGAAAAGTCATGACGCATGTTTGCAACAGATAGTACTAGTTCATTTTTGGAAGTACTAGAGTTATTCGCATCTATGTTATTGCTATGTTATTTGATAGCTGACAGTTCTATCTTCATTCTAAAAAAAATGAGCAATTTGGTTGAGTTTTGGAGATTTTACAAGTTGAAGATAAAAGACCAAACTGTGCATTTTTGCCATATTTTACTGTTTTACTTCCATAAAGGGAAGAACGCGCATCAAGTTGCATAAAGTTTATGGTGACAATGCTCTACAAGAATGTCAGTGCCAACGATGGTTCACAAAATTCCATGCTGGTGATTATGATCTCAACAATGCACCTTGGTTAGGGAGGCCCACCGAGGTTGATGATGACAAAACAAAGGCATTGATGGAGTCAAATCCACATTACACAACACAAGAGATTTCAGGTACATTGAACATCCATCATTCAAGCATTCACGACCACCTTAAGAAGCTGGGATACATAAGCAAGCTCGATATTTGGGTTCCACATGAACTCAGAGAAGTTCATTTGACGGCATGTATAAACATCTGCAATACGCTCATTAAACGTGAGGAAAACAATCCTTTTTTTGAAGCAACTGATAACTGGTGATGAGAAGTGGATTGTTTACAACAATGTGGTGTGCAAACAGTCTTGGTCCCAACGTGATGATTCGCCTCAAACAACATCGAAAGCAGATATTCATCAGAGGAAGGTGGCATTTTAAAGGTGTCGTGTTTTTCAAGCTGCTACCAAAGAACCAAACAATCAATTTGAATGTGTACTGTCAGCAACTGGACAGTTTGAATGAATCCATCATCTAGAAATGCCCAGAGTTGTTAATTATAAAGGAGTTGTGTTCCATCTTGACAACACACAAGTTTGATCACTGGTCAAAAATTATTGGAGCTCGGATAGGATGTGTTGCCACACCCACCATACTAGCCTGACCTTGCGCTGTCAGACTTCCACTTGTTTCACTCTCTTCAAAACTCCATGTGTGGTATAATGCTCAATTCAGATGAGGCTGTAAATCAGCACCTTGTTCAGTTTTTCTCAAATAAAGACAGGCCCTCTATGAATGAGGAATTATGAAGCTCACTGAAAGATGGCAAAAAGTTATCAAACAAAACGGGCAACGTATCATTGAGTGATCTTTGTTCTTTATATAAATAAATGACCTTTGGAAAACATAGACAAAATACGGCATGGCTTTTCTGACAACCCAATATATTGATAATAACATTAAATATGGATGTTTCAAGCAATGTAATCAAAGGCAAAGATTTTTTAAAACTGTTAAAAAACATAACCCAACTATGAGTCATACATAATATTAAAAGCACGAATAGATTAAAAATAAAAGGATGTTTGTCTTTCTCTGACTGACTTCTATATATACATATATAACCTCGGGACATGGAGTAGAGTGCGGGAACGGATTCAATGGAATTGTAATAGATAAGCATGATATCAGGGGTGGGAGGGCAGTGGATGGGGGGAGGGGGTTGTTACTTTGTGAGGGTGAAAAGGGTAACTATTGCATTGTTCTGTACACCTGAAACTAACAATAAAAAAATTTTAAAAAAATAAATAAATAAATAAAAGGATGAAAAATATATATTATGCAAGTTGTAGCTATCAATCTGGGTAGATGGTTTTGTGAGAAACTGGAGAGGTAATGTGAACTCAGGAAATTACCCCCACACACCTATGTGCAAAATTTCTTACTGCTTGTTTTTTTTCTACTAGCACATACTCTAATTCACTATAGAAGGTCCTCACCTTTCATTCTGACCTTGATTGAACCTGCTATCTCTTGCCAATATTCCCACATTGAGCTTCACAGATCACTTTCTGTTCCTGAAAGCCTATTCTTCATTTTCTTGTCCATGTAAAACTAGGTCCTCTAATAATCATGATGTATCATGTCTGTTCACACTACCTCCAGCCTTTTCTCTATGTCTAACTCTGTTCCCAGTTCCCCATATACACAATGCTGGAATTTTTCCATATTTACCACCGTATTTCTATAATCAACCATTTAGAATTCTTAGAACCACTATTTACTCAGCTCTACCCGTGTCATAATTAAACTACTCACAATAGTTAACAATGATTCTTGCTAATACTAAGGGAAGGGATCTCAAGTACAGTATACTGAGAACCCTTGAGAGAAAAGAAAAAGAAAAAGAAAATATATATTACCCTATATCTGGGCTGGGTACATCTGACAGATGATTACCAAGAGGCTTGTCCAAGTGTGGGGGTGACACTATTTTCAGTTAGAGAAGAAATACCTAAATACCTTTGCACAATTCATGTAGCATAGAAGGACAGAATATTGCAGTTCTCCATGTATAATGAGACTGAGTTTTTAATGGGCTTCAAAAAGACATAATAGCTGTACATGAATTGTAACATAGAATTTTCCTTTAGTAAAGATTTTCAAATACATGGGTGCTTTTAAATGAGATAAGGTTATTATTCAAATATATGTATCTAGACCTTCAAGAAATATGGCAAACTGCTCAATATCTGGGAGACCTGAGGAACACTCAGAGGGTTGGTCTTAATGAACTTGAAAGTCTTTTTGAATAAAATTTTATATTTAAAATTCTGTTCTCTCTGTTTACTTTTCTCACAGACCCAATAAACCTGGCAAGCCTATTGTAATTGGAAATTACAATTTAGAGCTGGAGCAAAATGGAATGGTTAAATGTAGATACACCTAGGCAGCAGGCAGCCCTTCTGCCAGTCTGTTCTATTGTATTTTTATTCATAATTTCTACTCCAACTGCATATTTAAAAAAACTTAAACATTTTTAAAACTGAAAGAACTCAAGAGAGAAATGTTTTTCTTTTATGGGGTCTTGGTATCTCCAAAAGAAAAGCAAAACTCTCTTGCCAAAGGAAAATGTTTTTGTCGTATTTTAGTTTTATTGTTACTTGTGGGTGGGAGGATGAAAGGAACCCAACATGTTTCTTTCTGTTATATTTCCTTTTTTATGCCTTTTTTAAAAAGTTGTTATTGAGTTCAGGGGCCAGGAGAGGGAGACCTTAATATGGAGATTGTAACATGGATCTTTTTGAGGGGTTTTTGTTCTTAGTTTAGTTTCTACCAGGTTAGACTGGGGAGTATTGCTGAGGAGGCACAGGATTGAGGGTTGTAAAAGTCAAGAATCTTTGTTTTCAGTGATAATCTTATAACAAATGGGAGCCAGGTGTGCAATATTTGAGTTGGCTGCCTTTCAGGGTTTTGATTTATTTTTCTTTAGGTATGCAACAGCTAGGCAGACTAAATTGAAAATTCAATCTTGTAGTACCTATTTTGGGTGGTATTTGAAATTGTTGAGTAATTACAACAAATTATAAGGAAAATATGAATAAAAATGCAAGCCCTTGGGATAACACATGAACTTTGGAATCCTCCCAAATACAATAACTCTTTCGCACTCAACTGTTCAGATCACATGATTTCACCCTTTTGTTACTCTGAGGCCACCCATCTGGTTTAAACTCCTTCAGACATACATTGTAGTTATAGGTCTTCATGAATTACGGAGTCAAAGAGGTCTAAGAAACCTAGAAATGATCTGACCAACTTCATCTTTTCATTACTCAAAGTGTTTGGCCCAGCTCAATGGTAAAACTAAAATTAGTGATTAGTTCTCCTTTCAAGCTCAGTCAGCACTTTCCTCCTTGTAACTCTCTTGCTTCCATTTCAAAACGTGACAATCAGCAGGTGATGGAAAAACTAATTTTTAAATAAACACAGTTCACTCCATACTCACATCAACTCCCAATGCTTTTCATTTCTCAAAGTATCAGAACTTGCAGAGAACTTGTCTATCAAGCATCCATTTCCCCATCTTTTGATTTCTGCACCCTAATTTCTTAGATAAAATCTCCACATAGGCATGACCATATTCACAATTCCATTAGAATCAGGCCAAGTACAATAAGAATGGTATATTGCCTGAGCCTCCATGATTGGGTCATGCCACTGTCCCTGAAACAAATCCATCTGAGATAACTGTAGGACTGTTACAGACATATCCTTAATGCAGTGGTTCTCTTAGTGCTATATGGTTGCTAACAGGCCTGAATAGAGATGTGTTGCTGCTCTAAACCACTATGTGAGCAAAAAAGAAAGCATCAGACAATGGGAGAAGCTCAGTGAATGATAGAGTTCATAGGGTACACAGAAATTGATAGGATAGGGTCATTTTGTTTCAAGAGGTGTCAAATGATCAGTTCAAAGAAGTATTAGTGTTGTGTAGATTTTTACTTATTACACATTTTTTTCTGGACTCTAGTGATAATCAAATTCTATATTCCTTACATATTAAACTAGAATCTTCCAAATCTTTTTTAAAAAATGAAGTAGGAAATAAAAATATAAGTGCCTTTGGATTAATTTTTCATTTTTTTCTTCTATCCCCATTAAATTATTAATGTTAACATATTTTTTAAAAGTTATTCTGAACAGGAGTTATTCTAAGATGTTGCTGAAGGGGGTATTTGAGAACTATAATAATGGCATGAGAAATGGTAATAAAATAATGTTTGCATATTTTTATCATACCAACTTTGTCTTATGCTTAGAGATGATGATGATGAATAGGAATCCAATATGGAGTTAATCCTGTCTTATTACAAATATGTGTATTCACAGGGACATAAAGAATGTCTATTCTTATGAAAAAATAATAATTTTCAGTTGTGTGTAAAAGTAGTCTTAAACATATCCTAGCAGATTTTCTTGTTTTCTTCTTTTTAGCAAATACCCATTTTTTATATGCTTGGACTATGTTCCTTTTTTGTTTTTCTGTTATTGACACAGTATGGACTAAGACAATAAAGGAGATAATTTAAGGGCAACTTCATACCTGAAAAGTTGAAATCATGGGTTTCCCCTTACAGAAGACTCCCTGGGGAACATAATACAGGGAATCATGGGCAATTTACTACTAGTTGTGATATGTATCTGTGTGATGTAAGAAATCAATGGTTTCTTTTTTTTTTTAAGAAAGGCCTCCCTGGGGACTAAAGAGTAGAAGGTCAGAACAGCTTCCTAGTTGGCATGCCTGGCTGGTTGTTCTCTGATAGAAAATAGTTCTTGAAGTAATGACATTTTTGTCTCTGGTATAGTGGATTCAGCCACGTGTACTATGCCACATGTAATACTGTGTTGTGATTATATAGAAGCTCTTACTTAGAAGAGAAATAAAGGATTTTTGAGATAAAATTATATCCCATTCACCTTCCCCTCCCTAACTTAAACTTTATGTGTTGATAACCTCTACTCTCCACCGAAACCCTACTTTTGAAAGAGAAAATCTTTGTCACATGTAAACAATACTTAAGGCCCTGATTTGTCTTCTTTCTAAGACATTTTCTTGTACCAAGAATTTAGAAAACAGCATAGCAGCACAGTGATGAATTAGTGACCTATATAATACACTGCGCAAAATAGCTTAATTTAGTGCCAAATCTGATTAGGATATTTGTAAACATCTCTAAAGATGCTGACGCACACTCATGTGCATGAGTGTGTTTAAAAAGAGGGAAACATACATATCAACATATATTAAATTAAAATGAATTTTGATTTTAGAATGTTTTTTAAAAGTATTTTGTTAACCCCTTAGGTATAATTTTGGACAACCTGAAATGCTATAAAGACACTGTTGGGACACTTAGATAAGCTATAATGTGAGTCTTACTGCCAAAATATATTGCTTTCTTATTACAAATCAGAATACCAGGGGCTCAAATTTCTTCCATTCAATAAAGCTATATAGTTTTCATTGTAAAAACGCATGCCCAGTCTCTAAAATTTTACATTTTCTTTTGAGATATATGATAGGAATGTGTGGTGAGATATATATCATCAATGCATATACATTTTAAGAAAGGAAAAAACTGCACTGAAATTGTAATAATAAATACCAATTAAAAAAGATGAATATGTCATGTTTGACTTTTTCAACTAACTACAAGAGGTGCTCAAAGTGGTTACCATCAGCATCCAGACACTTCCAATTACAGTGAACTACTGCTTGAGCAACATTGACAAGTGTCCACTTGTATACATTTTTTGCACATATCTATATCTATCTATCTATCTATCTATCTATCTATCTATCTCCTCATTGTTACTATTCAGATTCTAAAATTGTATGAAATTTCATATGTTAAAAAATTAGAGCAAACAATTTGTTGTGGAAATAGTCCATGAAATTTAATGCAATATTTGAAAGTAGGCTTCTAAATTTCTTACTCATTTGACAAATTGTGGCCTCCAATTTTCACTGATTGAATAAAAATATCAACATACTATTATGATGAATATTGTATTATCCTATTAGTTGTTGCATGCAAAAGCCAACACTCTTTAATGATTTTAAGGAACATGTACTACACTAAATATTATGAGGAGATTTAAATATATGGAAAATCTGACACAGAGGAACTAGAACAGTGAAGTATACTGTAAAATCATTAAACTCTAAGAATGGCAAAACAATTTTACCATTATTATATTCAGACATAAAATAAAAATCTAAAGTAAAATTAGTAAAGTATTATGTATGTAAAATTAGTAAAGTATAAATATTTAATTTATTTTTTCTCACATAGCTTTATAAAGATTATCTTTAAGAACTGACTTTATTCAATAGTGTCCAGGACTTTGGGAAGAGAGGAGGGTTGAATATGTGAAGCAGAAGAGATTTTTTAGGGTGGTGTAACCACTACATATGATACTGTAAAGGTGGATACCTAATACTAACGTTTTGCCAAAACCCATAAAACTATAACACAAAGAGTAAACTTTAATATATACAAATTAAAAAATAATAATTTAGGAGGTTGAGGGATTACAAGATAAAATGCAGAGTACAACTAACTGTAATCTAAATGTATTATAAATCTAACTATTATAAATGTATGAAATAACCTGACTGAAGATGGCATGTAGCAGGAGCTGATTTTGGAAAGGAACTTTGGAAATGAGGGAAGACTATTAGATTAAAGACAAAAGGAACTGTACCTAAACAAGGTACTCTAGTTAAATGTTTTTTATGGGAGGAAAACTTAATAATTCTAATACAGATGCATAATATAGAAATGTTAACAAATACAAGTGGGTTCATAAATCACATACATCCCCTGACTCTGTCAGCTGAGAGAGCCTAAAAGGAATGACACCCAGAAGCAACAAGCACATGTAGCACCCAGAGCTTATAGTTTCTAATAGCGTTCTCCAATAAAAGGAACCAGGACTCCTTAGAGAATAACTACTAAGCTGGAACAGTATGACCAACAAACAACCCAAAGAATAAAATAATTATCTTTGATTCCATAATAATATAAATCACTGAAAAGATATTTAAATGGGCGAGAATAGATAAATATACCACGCAGAAAAATTCCAAATAATTTATATAGTCTAACCCTCAAGGAAGTGGAGCATAACGCCCTACTCCTTAAGTGTGGGCTGCAGAGGGTGACGTCCCTCCAATGATTAGAGCATGGATGGTGGGAAAAGAGTAGCTTTACAGTAGAAAAACCTGACAAATACTACCTCAGTGAGGTAGATGATCAAGGTTAAATTAGTGGTGATAAGTCATGACCACATAAACCTTCTTCAAGGACCATGTTAAATCCTACTTCTAGGAAACTTTCTGTATTTCCTTTTAATATTCTTACTCAAGAATGTTTGAGGGACTTTTAATCCTTATCCCATAGTTTAGCATGAAAATATTTAATGTCTTACATTGCTCATTATGCTTTTGTGCATGTAAGTCTCAACTATCCAAAATATGAACATTATGCTGTTTACTTCTCACATATTCTCCATGGTAAATCAAGCTTTTTTTTTTTTCTTATTGATTTTATAGTGTGACTATTTATATATAGTCTATATGAAAAGTGAATACATTTTCAATTATGTTATTTTGTTTCAAGATAAAGGCAGGTTTTTAATGATAAATATTTTTAAATTACAATATTGAAGAATAAAAAAAAGTGGATGAAAATTGAAAACAAGAGTCAGATATATAAGAAGAAATATTCAGGTAGAGAAGGACCAAGAAGGCCAGAGAAATGATAGCTATTTCAAGGAAAAATTAGTCATGATTTGTTCTTTTATAAAAGAGTAACAACTAGCAATATTCACAGATTAAAAAAAGATATATTTTATCCATTTATATGTTTACTAAATATGCACGTTCTCCATTTGTTGTAATAGAGATTTGGCACATAGTGAAGGGTTACGTTCATAATACAATAAGAAACTTTTCCTGTATTGCCTTATGCTTACTGAGGAGGAGATATTTTAGAAAGAGAATTTTTCAAAGAACCAAACTTGGATCATGTGGCAAGAAGGCACATTGTTCCCAATGTCTGTTTTGAGTTTCTTCCATGTTTAATAAATAAAATAGCTTGGCACATGGATACTCAGATTACATTTCTAAGTGTTCATGAGGTCTTGGTGGGGCCATGTGATTACATTCTTGCCAATGAGATGTAAGTAGATTTTATGATACCTTTCAAGAATCTTTGTCAAAAAAAGATAGCTGGTATATTTACTTTGTTACCATTTGCATTTTTTCCCCAATTCAGATATTGTCTGAAGAACTTTCTTTTTCTCCTCATCAGTAATTACATAAAATTGCTTCATTTTTTTAGTCTTGCCTGAAGTCCAAATTGTTAGCTTTTATGTCAAATCTTAAAATAAAAGATAAATTAATTTTTATCAGAATTGGAGTTTAAAGGAAGACAACTACTAAGTAAAGAATTTGTTTGGATCTTAATCCATAAAGGAAAATATAAATGTAACAACCTTTTAATTTTAAGAATGCTGTCCTTTTTAAAAAAAGAAAAAAGAAAAAGTATTCTGCCTTAGTTGCATTGAAAAATATTGAAAATAATTTGTGTTCTGTGGAAAACAGTATGAAAGCTGATAGAAATGCAGGGGCAATTTAATGTTTTCCTTAAAAAGTCAATTATTAAATTGAATACACATAGACACATTGTTTAAAAGACTCAGTTAATATCTAATAGCCCATCAATTCCTAGAACTAGATAAGATCCACTTTACAAAGCAAGCGAGGGGAATACTATATTTTCAGTAGTTTTCTCAATTTTTACAACAACTTGGATATGCATTATTATCTCTACAAAAAGAGGAAAAGGATACTGAAGTATTTGGGAAGTTAAACTTCTATTAAGTAACGCAACTTATATTTGGTGGAGCTTAGATTTAGGTCTGTTACTCAGTTTCTTACATTATGTTAGCAGCTCCGAGTGAAGAAGATTTTGTTGTCCTTGATGTTTTTGTTATTGTTTGAACTTGTGCAAGGATAGGTTCCTTTAGGAAAAACAAACACACAAAACAAACAAAAACAACAAGTAAAAGGCCACAGTTGTTTGTATTCAGTGGTTAAATCAAAGAAAAGTAAGGGAAAGATACACCACTTATTTTGAACAGGCAGATTGTTTTCTCCTTGTTATTTTTAAGTTAATTGAGTAATATTTACTGGCATATGGAAATAATAGCATTTCCTTTCTCATATTCAGCTACTCGGTTATTCTCAATTTTTGTCTCTTTTTAGTAATGCATTATATTTCTTTCTATTGTCTGAAACAGATAAAAATCTGAAAAAAAATGTTAAATCAGACTATGAATATTTGGACACTAGGTATATATACTTTGGAGAGAAAGAAATGCAAGATCTTGATTTAGTTAAGCTTGTGGTTGTTATTTTTGTGAGAATTCTTGAACTAAGTGCTTGAATAAATTCAGTGAAATGTATACCAAGAACATCAAACTTTTATAAGTTACTTTACTTCTTGGCAAATTGTTGTTTCTTTAAAGTATTTCAAACACTCAATAAAAGAGGCTACTTCTCCATTAGTACATCCATAGACAACAATATTTGGATAGATTACGTGAAAAGAATCAGAAACACATGGATTACATTACTTTTAAAATAAACATGAGTTTAAAAATTATTGGGGAAAGTGTCTAGCAAAATGGGTTATGCTAAGACCAAACCATGCTAAAAATGGATTAATACATTTCAGAAACTCTAAGCTGAAAAAAAAAATAGAAATTTGCTTCATAATTAAAGCAGAACTGAAGGCATATTAATTTAAATAATTTGAATTTTGTTTTTATTTCAGTATTCTCTGTTTGGGCCCAGATAACAATATTCTATATAAATTAATAATGTCACAAATAAGTAATTGTTCCTTTTCATACAGAAAGAATCAATAAACAATATAATTTTGATATGTCTACAAGTCCTTTAGGAGCTGACTCTTGTCGTATTCCCTTTTGCAATGGAGTAAGAGAAATGAGCAAAACAGCTGGTCATACCGCTTGAAGAGTGATCTCAGGTACTCGAAAACAGTGATCATATCAGTGCCCTACATAGTACCTGGCACTTATTTGGTAGGCACCAAATAAGTGTTTATTAAATAAACACATTAATTGAGATTGCTCAAGGTAATGAATATGGAATTTTAAATGGAATAAGGGAACAGAGTCCCATGAAATGAAATGATTTACCTCTAAGATAATTTGAAACCAGGATGTGAAGCCATGATCTCCTGATTTTCTAATTCCTGTCTATGTACATCTCAATTCCTAAAGAAAGCATTTTCAGAACTATAGATTGAAATCCATTGTGATAACCCTAACAGTGTTAGTGAGAATTGAAGAAGTACAGGAATATGACAGTTTAAGAGTAGGGTACAAAAATGCCTTAGTCCCCCATCCATCCACTGGAAACAAAAAATACAGAACAGAAAGATGAGAGGAGGAAGAAATGATTGGGGGAGTTAAGTGAAAAGATGCTAAAATGTTTAGAATTCCAGAGAAGCCACACTATCTCATTCATTAGATGACTCATCTCAGTTGTTTTCAAAACATTAGTAGACTTTTCCAAATATAAATTTGTCTTTCAGCTTTAGGATATTTTCAAATCAGATCATTTCACTGCTGACTTTTATTGTGGATGACCTCATATAAAAAAGCAACTAAAAACTTTCAGGGTGAGATGTACTTCAGATTTTATCTAGGCTTCAATCTTTTCTCATATAAACATGTTTAAAACAAATACAATTTACAATTTTCATTAAGGTGCAATATAAGGAAGGTGTGATTTATTCTTTGGCAACAAATGAATACACGCTTAGGAATATCAAATTTGTTTAAAATTATTCAATATTTAATTCCATTATAATTTAAACACAATGTAACATAATAAATCTAAATATGATCATTTTCATGAGGCATGTAGATTTTTTCTTAAATTGAGAGATTTTTACTATTTCATCCTATTGAAATCTAAGAAAATGAAAAATATAACATAAACTACTTATTGACTTAGAAATTCTAATAATGCTTAATACAATTTTACCCATGAATAATAAAAGTTATCAATGAATAACTTATCTATGAAGAATTGTGTTTTCAATTTATCTTGGAGTTATTTATTTTTTTTTAATGAGATTACCATGGAATGTGACTTGGACAACAGTGGAGAGTCCACACCTTCATTTTGTACTAAAGAGAATGAAACCTACAGAGGTTAATTTCCTCAGGAAGGTTTACAGTAGCCAAACTGGGACTCGTCTGATCCTAGACTACAGGTTAACATGAAGAAAAGATTCAGAATTTGCAACCAATGGGGAAAAAAATGTATCCTGTGATGAACAAAGGAACAAAGAGAGGGGGCTCTGTAATAAATCTCTGACAAGACCAGTGACTGAAAGTAACCTCATAGTGTGATCTGATCATAAATTCCTACCTGGGCAGGTCATGGTGGGTAGTCATGCCCCAGCCATGTAATTTCTTTAGTAAAAGATTTATCTTTGCCTTAGGCAAGCTCTGTCCATTGTTCTTGTGCATCTAGATTAAGGGACCAAAATTTTGCCACCCTGAAGCTGTCTTTTGGGATATTTTTTTTAAGCTGTCCATTAAGAAACAAGACCCGAAAGGAACTTTCGACCATGCCCCCTTTACTGCCCAAGAGATTCAGAAAGAGAAACCTGCTTTAGGAAGGAGCCTTAACTTATCGTCTTAAGAATCTTCACCCTACCTTTAGTCAGCAAGACTCCAAACCTGTTAGCTAGATACACCAAGTCCAGTTGTTTCAGGGTTCCCAGCAAGGATTTTCCTGCCGTGAGTGTCCCGTTCTTCCTCAACTACCTTTAAATCGCCCATTCTCACTTCTGAAATCGAATACCCCATCCCCTTTCCCTTTCTCTTTCATGCAAAAATTTGTCATATACCCAATGATGTCTCACTGTTTTTGGAATTTTTATGCTTATGTGGCTTGCCCTGCACATGTATTAAAACTTTGATTTTTCTCCTGTCAATTTGTCTCTATTAATTTGATTACCGGACCAACTAGAAGAAGTTAGAAGGTGGGAGGAGAAGTGTGAATTTTTTTAGCCCCCACATAGGTTAACAAACCTTTGAAATGCCAGAGTAATCGCTCTTTTACAGGCTCCTTGGAAGTATAACCACCCTCAAGGGAGCACATAATCTTGTTAACCACCCTGTAAAACAATTCCCTCCTTGCTTCCTCCCAACTTCATGTAATCTTCCTTATGTTCCATCCTTAATTCAAAATGTATAAAGGAAACTGCAAAACTGTCATTCTCCCAGGATTTGAAATCTTTATTTCCAGCATGTTGTCAGTTTGGCTCAAATAAACTCACAAAAATTCTCTACAGGTCTGGATGTTTCTAATGTCAACAGATTGCAATGCTGACATTTGCTATTAGATATTATTGGTACTTATATCTGTTAGACAACTACTAATATGCACAGTTGATATCTCTGAGATAAAGGATTTTTCCCATTTAAGAGGTATTTGAAACTTCTAGTCCTATATACATCTCCCTGGGTCATCTTTCAAGAATCAACTCTGTCACCTTCTTTGCAAAAATCTTTTTTCTTACCTTCGTCCCCACCACTCAAGTAAAGTGATCGTTCTCCTGTGTACTCTCAGGACACTATTTTTGTAATTATATAATCATACTTACAATACATTGTGTTGTATGACTACCTAAAAAAATCAATTTTGGAAGGAAAGGAGCTGGAACTTATTCATGTTTGCATCCCTAATATTTGCTGCAGTACTTACTATATATAATAAGATCTTGGTGAATGAAATGAGCTTTAAGTCTATAAATTATTATCAAAATTCTAGGAAGATTAAGTATAAAGAAACTATATAGCTATAAATAAAAATAAGATCTGTAACAGAAAGCTGTGGGAGCCACATCACAGAGTATGGCAGAAAAGAAAGGGAAAAAATCATGCAGATCAAACAAGATTGAGACATGTGAGAGGTCCAGTGACTTCTCTGAGATCAGAATAGATGATGAGGAATTTGACAACTTATATTAGAACTGACCAATCTAGGCACAGGATTAAGGCCAAAACCAGTGCCCCAAGTGATGGAATTCTTGGCCAAAACCCATGCTAAAAAGAAGACATCACTATTCATCATGGAATCAAGCAAAAATGAATTAGATTGGCAGTTCCAAAAAGTGAACCAGACAGGTTGTGTAATATAAGGAATTTCTAATAGGCCACTCTTCATAAATGCATCTTCAAATATATTATCATAGCCAGTCACATAACCTAAGAGCCAGAATCTTGAGACTTGTAAGGTTAGGCAAAGGAAGCAGAAAGGGTACCAAATGCTTTCACATGCTTCTTAATATTTTAGGACTACATATTCCTTTGAGATTCTGATTAAATAAGTTAATACACACAGAAAAACACACAATTTATAGTCAAATTTCAGGGGTCATGGACCTTCTCTAGATAGAACACTTGGAAAGAAACTGTAAGATAGCTAACCCTAAATTATGGAATTATTGAAAACTCTATATAGAATATGGAGTTAATTCCAAGTGTGGAAAAACTACAGGTAACTTCCACTACAGTTTAAAAAGGTGACTAAGTTGTCTCATTCTATTGGCAACTTTTAATAAATTTTGCTTGCTGTTTTTTTCATTTATTTAATTTCCCAGAGGTGTTCTTTAAGTTGATGGACTCATGTGTATGCACACAGTTATAAAGCCATTACTAAATTTTTCATCCTAAATTAAAGACAATTATCTAACTGTTGAATCTCGTTTGAAAAGTAAAATAGACCAGATGAAGAATATCTGCACAAAGGCAATGCCACTGGGGAAGAGTAAAAAGAAACAGTTTCAAAAGCAAACCTCAAAAAAAAAAATGCACATTGTGATTATGTGGAGTTTAATGCAGAAATACAAAAATAATTCAATATTAAGAAATCTGTTACAATAATTATATTAGTACCTAAAGCACTTGATGATCCCTTTATTGAGAATGACACCCTACCCCCATATATTTCGAAGGCTCACCCCCACCCCAGGGCATTCAGGTGTCTGTTCATACAGCTCCTCTGTAGAGAGACCTTGATGGACCACCTTTACTAAAGGAGCACTTAGTGTCTCACTACAACCCTTCATCGCCTTTATTTTTCTATATAACAGTAATTGCTACCTACCCCTATATTCTCTATCTTTTTATTGCTTGTTCATTAGCTATGTCCTCTACTGAAATGCTAGGTCTATGGAGTAGAGACTTTATTTTAATCATTGCTCTCTCCCAGCATTTAGAACAAAACCTGGCATGAAATAAGTCATCAAAATGTGTTTTGAGTTACCGATATGATTACCTTCACCTATGTTAAAAATACATCTGATATAATTTCAACATCTATTTTTAAATAGAAGTAGATAAATATTTTTTTTATACACCACCATTCCAAGAGTCAGCCTCATGCTTAATGAAGAAACACTAGAAGTATTCTTGTTAAAATTAAAAACAGAACAAGATAAGAATGTGCTTTGTTCCTACTCTCATTTTTTTCCTATTCTGGAGCAAACTAGCCAATATAACTACAAAATAAAAAGAGATATAAACATTGAAAAGGGTAATTTATCTAGAAAATCCAGGAGTAAAAATAGAACACTATTACAGCTAATAAAAAAAAGTTTCTGGATATAAAATTAAGTCAAAGATTAATGTCTTTCTTATGTACAAACAATAACTCATTGAAAGACCAAGTGGAATTAAACACTCCATTTTTATTTATTTATTTATTTATTTATTTTTAATTGGGAAATTGGGGGAGGGGAACAGTGTTGGGGAATTGGGGACAGGGACCAGCCAAATTGTTGTTCTTCAGTCTTAGTTGTGGACAGTGCCAGTCACCATCTGGCTGCACGTCAGCAGCTTGTGGCCTCTAAACTCAAGATGCTGTGCTACAATCTTAGCTGCAGGTGGGTGGAGCTACCATTCCATGTGGGAGTTGAACCAGCAGCCTTGTTGTTAAGAGCACATGCTCTATCCACTGAGCCATGAGGGCGGCAGCTCAGCTCAAGGTGCTGAGTTCAGTCTTATTTGTCTCATCAGTCAATCTTGTTGTTACAAAAGCTGAGCCATCCTGCCACCTGCTGACAGCTCAGCAGCAGCTCAGCTCAGGCACAGCATCACTGGCCCATGTGGGAATCGAACCAGTGGCCCTGTTGCTCAGAGCTCACTCTCTTAAGCTAAGCTAACTCTTAACCATCTGAGCCACTTGGCTATCCCCCCATTTTCAAATATGCAAAAGAATACCTATGAAAGAAGGTTATTAAAATATTCAAGATCTTGAAAATTACATTAAACTACTATAAGGACTCTGAAAACAATAAAAAAATTGCAAAGGCATATCAAGTTCTTAGAAAGACGTTTCTTTAAGATATGAGTTATTTCTAAGTTAGACTACAAATTTAAACTTACTTCAGTAAAAATACAAAACAGTATTTTTTTTTCAATGAGAAAACATCAAAGAAAGGTTGAAAATACCTAAATTGGAAAAAGGTGCATGGTAGAGGCAAGCCCTATCAATAGTTATATATGTATATAGTTTTTTCACCCTTATCTACACTCACCCTCCAGGTAGTGATACCATGACTTCAAATCGTGTTTAATGCTGATGACTTATTTATATTTACAGCCTGCAATTCTCACTGAATTCTAGATTTGTATATCTAATTTTTCATTCAATATCCACATTGATATTTAACAGGTATATCAATCTTAAGTGTCCAAAAGTAAACTCTTAACATCACCCACCACCAAAATCTAATATTTCCACTGTCTTTCTCCTATGAAAAAAATGGCAAAAACATCTTTCCAGTTTTTTTACTATAAACCTTACAATCATTATTCATACCATACTCTCTTTCATATCCAACCTGTCATCAAATAACATAGGCTCTGTTGTAGATATTTATTGAGAATTTGTTGATCTTGTACCATCCTCACTGCCACCATACTATTAATAGCTAAAGCCCCTCTCATGTCTTTCCTGAACTATTGTAATTGCTTCTTGACATCTCTCCATGAGTCTACCGTTGTGTGTTACTCTCCTCCCCGCTGCTCAGTCCACTTGCCCCAATCATCTCCACTTAATACAGTAGTTAGAGACCTTCGTCGTGCAGGTGGAAAACTTCAGGTAAAATTATACCTGAGGTAAATTCAGAAGCCAAATACATCCCCTTGGAAGTTGTAGCTTTAAGGGAAAGAGTTGGAAAACAGTATGTGTTGGCTATTATTGCCTGAAACTGGCACGGAACAAGAGAAAGTTGAGCTTAGTGAAGAATTGGCTGGTTTTCCAGTAGCTATGAAAGGCAGTAGAGACAAGTCTGTGACCTGTCTTCAACAGATTAGCTGCTTCTAGAGTCCAAATGACAGATGATAAATTGAAAAGTTGGCATAGCCCCACTGAATTTTTCATTTGAATAAAGTGACATGAGGAAAATATCAGATAAAGAGTATGATGCCAAGCTGAACTTCTCAGTTAAATAAAGGAAGTAAGTGCAAAATTCAGATCATGGGTTTTGACTTTCCTACTCTTGTTCCAGATAGCCTCATGGCAGTCATTACTAAGTTGAAAAAGAGAGAAAGAGAGAGACAGGATGGGGCAAAAGCCTGGATGTGGTTAATTAAATTTGTATATCATTAAAAAATTGATAAGATGTTTATTACACTGCTAAAGAAATAAGCTTTGAAAAATAAGCTTTTTAAAAGCCTTTCACTGTTTGATACTTGCAACAATGCTTATCCCTCAGACTTCCGTGTAAAGAAGGAAGGCTTTGAAACCCTCATAGCTTCACAGGAAGCCAGGCTCCCAACATCCATATCTAATGTCGCCAAGGAGATGCCTCCAAAATGACAGAAACTAGAGCCATGGAAAACAACGGACAAAGTTCTTCCCAGAGAACAGAATGAGAGCCCTCAAAACGTTGCATGCTGGGGACTTTAATGATTTTCTTTCTTCCCTTTATGTTTAGAAATATTTAATGTAGTTATCCTCTCCTTGTTCTACCACTGTATTTTGAATATGATGACATATATCTTTTGTTTAATATCAAAAACTGTCACACAAAGGAGGTATCTTGGACTTGAACCGAATGCAGTGATTGAACGACATGTTGTGCAGTGTATTTTAGTGAGTATATTATTTGTGAAGGGAGAGAAAAACGTATATTGGATGATCAAATGAGCAAATGGTAGAAGAAACTGACCAAATGCTTACCATTTCCATTTACCCTTCCTGAGTTTATAGGAAGGCTACATTTTACATCCTCCCTGCAGTTTGTGAGGTCATGTGTTCCCTTTTGCAAGAATGATGCTAGTCATAAGAATTAAATACAAGAGTTAAAAATCTCCTGAAGGCAGCTTGTATGTTATCACAGGACATCCAAAACCAATCTCTAGATAAAATATTGTATCTAATAAGATAACCAACTGGCTATCTAACCTGAAAAATCAAAATACAAAAATCAGCAACATTTTATATACTGATTGAAGCCAATTAAAAATGTCACAGTGAAAAGATCCTATTTACTGTGGCAACAGAAAGCATAAAGACATTAGGATTAAATCTAATAAAAATGTGTGAGACCTTTATGGGGAAAACTACAAAATATAACTGAGTGATATAAGACAAATGCCAAATAAATTAAGACATACAATACCTTAATGTATTGAAACACTCAGTATTATTATCAATAAAAGTGAACTATAATATTTATTAAATGCAATTACATTGACAACAGTTCTTAATGGAATCTGACAAACTCCAGAAATCCTCACAGAAGACCAAAGAATCAAGAAAATTATGTAAGAGAATGAAGTGGGAGCAGTTAACAGTGAGATATCAAGATTATTGTAAAATGTTATATTAGATATTATAATGTTTTCAGAGAAAGGGGCAAATATAAGAGATGTGAATTCTGAAATATACCACACCTTAGAAATGATGTCAGACAGAGATGATATCAAACAAAATCTGTTACTGTTGAAGCAGGACCAGGTTGGGACCCCCACTGTAGATGCCTCAACATGCCCATAGGCTCACCTTTCCTTCACCTACCCACAGCTTAACAATACATCATCCCCCTGAGACTTGAGCTCCACTGTCTCCTGTCCCAAGCAGTTCCCCATTTTAGAAAATTACCCTGAAACTCATGATTAATGCCCTTAGGCTTATTGATCACAATATCAATGGTCTAGCATTCTTTCCAGGCTACTCCCATCACTGTTCCTGGGTTGCTGACTCCACCACTGGAGAACCCCTTTGCCATAAGGAAGTCTCCATGCAGACCCTCAGAACCCTTTAGAGGAATGCCTGGGTTTTCCCTTAAATATCCCAAGCTGGTCTGAGAATGGCTTGAAGGTGTTAACCTTCTGCCTTCTCAGACCACTGGTGCTCTGAAAATAAACACTTGTTCTAAATAGCCTAACTCCTGTGTCAGTCTATTGGCTGAATGGCACAGACAGCAGGAGCCCAGGATGTGGTTGCCCTCCAGTTTTACTATTAGTGGACTGTTTAATAATTAGTGCTAAAAAAAAATACAGAAAAAACAACAACAACAGCACAACAAAACCATCAATACCTGTGTTAAAAGAAACGATAGGCCCCAAATGGAGTCACTCATGCTAAGTCTCAACAAGACTGTAGTTTCCGCCTCCCCCATGAGTGGAATTTTAAACCAACTAGGCTGGAACTTCTTGGTCATCACTAGTGAGGTAACCTGCCTGATAAAATCCCCTGCTTTTCCCTAAGGGAAAGTAATCGTGAGTGAAATAATTCACTATTTTAACTTCCTTGTCCCACCCTCTTTCTGCCTACAAAAACCTTCCATTTTGTACAGCTTCATTGGAGTACTTTTTATTTACTAGATGGGATGCTGCCTGATTCATGAATTGGTCAATAAAGCCAATTAAATATTTGAATAAAGTGTTGAATTTTTGTTCTTTAACACATTATAAAATAGACAGCTTGTGGAATAAATGTTACATTGTAATTTATAATAAGAATATAATAAAGAGAGAAAGATAGAGCGAGAGCGAGAGAAAGAGAGAGAGGTTTTACTCTACATTCTTGGCACACAGTTCTGAAAACCCTTATAATTTCCTAAGTGATAAGAGCAATTGGAGCATCTTTTGTTATAATATTTGGTCTTTTGTCTTCAGTTTCTCAAACAGCTTGGGAGCAATAAAGGAATGTCTTTTCTTATTCATAACAAGCTGCTTTCAACTACACCTGAGTTTATGTTAATGAGTTAATTGTTTGATAGCCCTTAAACACTGGATGGGGGCTAGTTGCCCCTCCACCCCATGATGTGATTAAAGGGTTGAAACTTTCAGCTTCCCCTCTTCCACTACTCCCCCACCTCTGAAGAGCAGAGGGGATGGAGGTTGAACTAATCACCAATGATCAGTGTTTAATGAATCATGGCTATATAATGAAATCTCCATAAAAACCCCTAAAATACAGGTACAAAGAGCTTCCAGGTTAGTGAATATTTGAGGTACCAGAGAGAAGATGGAAGTTCTGCATTCCTTCTTCCATACCTTGCCCCATGTATTTCTTCCCTCAGGCTATTTCTGAGTTGTATCCTTTTATAATAAACTGATAATCTAGTAAGTAAACTTTTTTCCTGAGTTCTGTGTGCCACTCTAGGAAATTATAGAACTGAAGATGGAAGATGTGGTGACCTCCAATACATAGCTGGTCAAAAGCACAAATAACAACCAACCAAGACTTGAGATTAGCATTTGAAGTTGGGGAGGCAGTCTTGCTAGGCTGAGCTTTTAACCCTTGGGATCTGATGTCAACTCCCAGTAGAGGTACATAGTGTCAGAACTGAATTGAATTGCAGGACACCTAGCCGGTGTTGGAAAATTGCTTGGTGTGGGGAGAAAAAAACATTTGGTGTCAGAAGAAAAGTGTCAGAAGTGGTGTGAGTGATAGTGCAGCATAGCAGAGAAACAGAAGCATTTTTTTCCTTTCAAAATAAATAACTGTATAAAGCTAAAATTTACAAATTATAAATGAATATGTAAGAAAAGAAAAATATAACAGAAATGGTAAAGTAATAATTTGCAAAAATGATTACATTAAAATTAAAATGTTACAGTGACACTATAGCTTCTATTTTGAGATTTAAACTTCTAGTGTAATTCAATTTAATAGTGTAATTTAGCTTGGGACTTTTTGAAAGCTTTTCTTCTTTCTGCTTCCAAACCTTAATGATTCTGTTTACTATATATTTACTATGCATACCAGTTTGAATTATTCTGTATACTTCAGACAGTATGCATAACTGGCTCAATAACTTAAAAGAAGTTTTTACATCTGCATAAGATCCACTCTTATCCCTGAAACTGTTAGGCAGAAAGTAGGCATGAGGAACAGGAGGAGTGGGCCATTATGCAACTGGTGCTTTGCACTGCCCAGGTCCACACAGGTCCAATCCTTGGGGGACTAATTTTGAGGTTAGAACATCCTGAAATGAGGGAAGTAAAATCCATCTAGAATTATCTGGTTTTTGACACCTGCACAGAAAGTTAAAGCTTACCCTTGGCTTAACCTTAGCCTTAGTATAATATAGTTACAATAAGTTAGTGTTGTAGTTTTAACCACCCTCCCCTCACCCCTGGGTTTTTCTGTGTGCATTATGGGTAAAGGCATGTGCAAAAAGAAATGGGTTATATAACCTACACATGTCAATCAAACGTCCCAAGTCTTTATATCACACACAGGACTGGCCCAGAGTCAACAATATAAGCTCAAGCCCCAAACCCTTTGGAGCCATAGTCTCTCTTGACTTGGTCTGTCCTTCCTTACAACTCTATCCTCATAAACTTTCCTTACTCTATATCTTCATGTTTGCTGATCTGTAATTCTTTACTGCATCAGCAAAAGGACAAGGCCATTAATCCAGGAACAAAAACATACTTCAATAAGACACCACAAAGTCACAATAAGGCACCAAAAACTAGACACAAACCGGTAAAAGATATTTTCAATGGAAAAAATTGACATTGGTTTGGCATCTAGATTTCAGAAAGAACCGATGAATTAGTAAGAAATATACCAAACACCAAATACAAAATTGTGTAAAAGTTTGGAAAAAGAAATAGAAAATGAAAATATAAAAAGAGCCTCAATTTCACTTTGTATTATGAAAACAAAAATGAAATATTTCCCATCTATAAAATTTATCAAAATTAAAAGACTGGCTATAACAAGTATGAGTGAGGATACATTGGGTTGTTGAAAAAGTCATGATGCATGTTTGCAACAGATGGCACTAGTTCATTTTTGGAAGTACTAGAATCATTTGCATCTATGTTATTGCTGTGACATTTGACAGCTGACAGTTCTAGCTTTGTTCTAAAAAAAAATTGAGCGATTTGGTTGAATTTTGGAGATTTTACAACAAGTTGAAGATGCATTTTTGCCAAATTTTACTATTTTAATTCCATAACGGGAAGAACGCACATCAAGTTTCTGAAAAGTTACATAAAGTTTACGGTGACAATGCTGTACAAGAATGTCAGTGCCAATGATGGTTCACAAAAGTCCATGCTGGTGATTTTGATCTCAACAACGCTACTCAGTCAGGGAGGCCCACCGAGGTTGATGATGACAAAATAAAGGCATTGCTGGAGTCAAACCCACGTTACATGACACAAGAGATTGCAGAAACATTGAACATCCATCATTGAAGAGGTCATGACCACCTGAAGAAGCTGGGATACTATAAGTAAGCTCGATATTTGGGTTCCGCATGAACTCAAAGAAGTTCATTTGACCTTCGTATAAACATCTGCACTATGTTCATCAAATGTGAGGAAAACAATCCTTTTTTGAAGTGACTGGTAACTGGTGATGAGAAGTGGATTGTTTACAACAATGTGGTGAGCAAACGGTCTTGGTCCCGATATGATGATTTAACTCAAACGACATCAAAAGCAGACATTCATCAGAGGAAGGTTATGCTCTCAGTGTGGTGGGATTTTAAAGGTGTTGTGTTTTTCGAGCTCCTACCAAGGAACTAATCAATTCCAATGTGTATTGTCAGCAACTGGACAGTTTGAATGAATCCATCATCCAGAAACGTCCAGAACTTGTTAATTATAAAGGAGTTGTGTTCCATATCAACAATGCGAGACCACACACAAGTTTGTTCACCCGTCAAAAATTATTGGAGCTTGGATGGGATGTGTTGCTACACCCACCATAATCGCTTGACCTTGCGCTGTTAGACTTCCACTTGTTTCACTCTCTTCAAAACTCCTTGCCTGGTATAACGTTCAATTCAGATGAGGCTGTAAATCAGTACCTTGTTCAGTTTTTTACAAATAAAGATAGGTCCTCTGTGAATGAGGAATTATGAGGCTCACTGAAAGATGACAAAAGTTTATTGAACAAAATGGGCAATATATAATTAATTGATCTTTGTTCTTTATATAAATAAATGACCTTTGAAAAACAGACAAAATACATCATGACTTTTCCAACAACCCAATAGATAAGGAGGTAGGCTCACATCCCACTGGTAGAAATATAAACTGGTGCAACCATTTTGGAGTAATATGTTCATGTCCTATATAATGGCAATTCCAAATTCAATTATGTACCTTAAAGTAATTATTGTATATGTATAAAAATAGAATTATTATTACAATAGTATTTATAATAGCAAGGGATTGGAATCATGTGCTCCAGAGATAGGATACTATTACTCTAAAATAGTATGTCAAAATCTATCAAATATTCAAATGTTATCTAAATGGCTTTACAATATGGAAATAAATAAAAAGCTTTCCAGTTTATTCTTCAAGATAACCTGTATCTGGCACCAAATAAATAATAGCACTAAAAAATAATCTATACATTAATTTCACTTGTGAATATAACATAAAATATTAGGAAAAACACTAACAATCTTGAAATAATAGTATATAAACAGAGAGACGTGACTTGGCTAATTCTTATTTGATCCCAAGAATTCAAGGCTTTCAGCATCAAAAAAAAATTAAAAATAATATATATATATATATATATATATATATGCAACTTATTGCATTTATGGATTATGAAATACCAGTAAATAAAATAATTAAAAACTATGCCAGGAAATTCTACTTCTGTCAATGTCAAAATAACTGGAACTAAACTTACCCTGGTGTGGTAAACAACCATAAAAAACAACCCTGGTGTGTAAAATGCATGAGGCAACTGTTTTCAGACACTGGACAGCAGGCAGTGCAGACTGCAATTCCTGAGAAGAGGGAAACTCGTAAGATGAGATAAGATGAGCCCCATGATTGTTCTGGATCTCTACAGGAAACTGGAGATCAAGCAGAGATCAGAGTGTGCAACTGCTTACATGAAGACACCATGGAGCAACTGCTACAGTGCAAACACAGATAATAGAAGTCAAGCAGTACTGAGAGACATCAGAGTTCCAGCCCTAGCCAGAAAGGAGAAAGCATTTGAGTTTCAAGAAAGGCCCTAAATTAGGAATGAGGTGCATACCTATAGAATATCTACACTAGACTCTCCCTAACAAAGCCAAAATCCAAGCCTCAATAAAATCATTAAGGGAGACAGAATTTGGAAGTAGGATTCCAAGAGGGAGGAGCTTTGAAAAATATTGGGTTTGCTATAGCGCCATACTACCTTAGATCTCTGTTTAAAATGTCAACCAAAAACACACCAAACAACAATAGTCTCTAGGATATTATTCAATGTATCATCCACAAGGTTCAGTACCCAATCAAAATTTGTTAGACATCCTAGTAAATAGAGGAACGTAAACTTTATAACATTTTTAAGATACTGACCCTGAGATAGTTCAGATCCTGGATTGCACAGATAATAATAAATTTAAATAAATAACTTTCTTTACTACTCACTTCCCCAATGCTATTCTCTTGAGATGAGCAACATTTGTTGAAAAGAATTAAACCCTTCTCTGAAACTTTGAATCAACTTCCTCAATTTCTCTTTTTCATTTTAATTATATGTTTGGATTATTTTATCCTTGTTGAACATTTTTTTTTCACATTAAGAGGCATTAGCTAGAATTCTACTTACAAACAATAGTGTAAACTAAAGTATATTGTCCTCAGCTCGGCAGTTTATCAGTAAATAAATTCTACTGTGTCACTTAAAATATTATAAAACCAAATTTTCAGTAACTTTAATATTAATATATATCCATGCTGAGGAATCTCTACTTTTCCTAGCCCTTTGGTAATGCTTTAAGTTTGTCTTTAATATCATATATGGTCAATTTTTTTACTTTAAAATATCAGTTTCTATCCAGTTCTCAAAACTGTGGTCATACTTGCTTTTGTAAAATACTTATTGGCAATAATTTTCTTTTACTTTTAACAAAAGTAGTTAAATTAATTATAGGTCAAAATGTATTTTCACAAAAAATTGTATAAATTGCTGGGAAAAAATGGTAAAAAATTCTAATATAATTTTATTTGGGGCTGGTTTTGTCACATTCTTGATTAATACATATGTATTCTGATATTTTAAATTTAAAAGGTCACTTGAAACCAGATACTTTTGGATCTTAGAAATGAAATATTCTTTCAAAACTCCTCTTGTCTAGCCCTCTGCCCTCAAGCTGATGTTATTATAAAAGCAATGTAGGCCAAGTGAATTGATTTGCTATGACTATTTAGCAATTATTACAAAGCTCGTTTTTATAATTTATCATACCACATAATAAAACAATACCTCCTAGTTGTAGCATTTTGAATATCAACAATTCTATTTACAGCCACTCCAAAAACCTAGTACTTATAGAAAAATCAGCTAATTACAAATATCACTGTGTGCTTTGAAATATTCTAACCAGAGAGAACTGTTATTGACACTGAAGGGTTTCAGAGCAGACCTCCCGAAGGTGTGACACTTTGACATGTGGATTATTGGAGTGAGAGCAATCCAGACCCTGCGAGCTCAGGGGAAACTTCTGTCCCTCCTTTAACTACCTAGAAGAATCTAAATTGGGGGCCTTGCCCATAGTAAGAGTTATTATATAATGAGAAATCACTTTTTATGACCTATCTATATGGCAGGACAAACATCTAATTACTGAACACTTGCTCTTCTTAATGGCCTGCAACTGACCTTCCTCCCCTCTGAAAGGCGTCTTACTTCATTTGTCTCAGAATGCCACATGTATCTCATTTTACCTTTCTGTCTCTGAAGTTCTCATGTGAATGGGGTTCCTATATGTATGTATCTAATTAAATTTGGTTACATTTTATCTTATTAATCTGTCTCATGCAGATTTTATTAGACCAGCCAAAAGAACCTAGAAGGGTAAATAAAAATTCCTTTCTCCCTCACAATATAGAAGACATAATGATGAAAAATCAGTACATATTATTTCCTAAAAGTTTTTAAATTAATCAAATTTGTAATAATTTATATATTATAGAATATGTATGCATGCATATAAAGGTTTATGTATAGACACACACACACACACACACACAGAGGCTGAACTTCAATAAATGTATGCTTTGTACTGGGACATCAATAAAATCAATTAATTGTATCAATTTAAAGAGGTAAATTTATTACCTTATCTAAATGTTTGTTGTCCTAATGATCACATGGCTAGTGGACTTGGTGTCTAAGGGCTCCCACAGCCTTTACATCTAGGTCATTAATTCAAATCCAGTTTAGGATGCTACTGCTTGCACTGTTACTGATTTTGAGTTATTCAATGTTCTATTACAAATTCTAAATTTGGTGCTTTTAATTTCATTTTAAGCTTTATTTTCACAATGATAATGTATTATTTTTCCAGTAATTATCTCCATCTGGTTCTGTATTTCTTATATAAATAGCTAAACAGAAATAAAAATGTAAACAATAAACCTATTCTATAGTATTAAAAGTTTCCAATTCCTCCCTTAAAAAAATGCTGTAACAGAAGGCTGTTTATCAACTTCTCTTATTTCCTAGATCGGAGACAGGGATGCAAGACTGGAAGAGGAGGGCTAATTGTTAGTTCTATCAAAGTGGGAGAAACTCTTTTCATAAGAGGACTTTTGAGACACCAGTCACATGTAAAGATACATTGGATACTTATAAAGGTGACAAATGTGGCTGAGTTGGGGGGGAAATAATTTTCCATGCTCTGATATAGTTCATAGCTTTAGCAATCTTGAAAACATGTTCAATTATTTAAATAGTATTTGTGTCTTCGTTTACACGAAGAGAATGACATTGAAGTGGAAAGGACAGAAAGATACACCTGCAAATCAAAGGCACTGAAGAATGAAGAAAGTGGAAATGCTTAGTAGTATATTTAGAAAAACTGGGCCCCAATTCAAAACTAATGTATGCAATTAATAGATATTCTTATTCACCAAGTGGCCACAAGGTTCCATTTTACAGTGAGAAAGCCAATTGAGCAAAGATATCACAAAGACATACAAGTTCACAGCTATTTCCAACTCAACCAAAGTGTAAGAATTATCTATTTTGATTCTGATTTTGTTTTATAACAAAATCTTATAGGAGCTAGTTAGGAAAGGAAGGGAACTACTTATCTAATGTATTTTATGAGGAAATATATATACATTAAAAACAACATAATATTAACCACACTTGAACTAAGATTTAAGGCTATAAGCTCAGCATTTCTAATGATAACAGAGTAAGAATGAGTCATAGTGTGTCTTTGTGAAAAAAGAAGAAACAGTTTTTGTTTTTCTCATTTTAATTTGCTGCTCTGTATTGTAAACTTGTGTTATGTTTGTAAATTAGATCCAATCTAAATGTATATGTGAGATTGGAATTTGGCAGGCCTCAAACTTCTGTGGATTTTATACATGAGATTTGCTATGTGTGGTATAAATTTCTGGCTTAAACTTCCTTCTTTTATTAACTTCCTGTTTACATACTGGTTGGAAAAATTATCTTACTAGGTGTTTGAACAGCTTGAGATCAGTTGACCTGGGAACAATTTTTCTATGATCTAAACACTTGGCTAGAGTTAAACATTTAAGTAGTTTGATAGCTAACATCCTTTTTAGACTCCGATTGCTATCCCCATTTTTTAAAACCTGGTAACCTAACAGGAATTTTAAGGGTCTGCATTGTTTCCAAAATACAATGATTTTTCAAATAGTACATTACTTTACTTTGACATTTCCACTAACCAACAGTTTAGTGAATCTGTAAACCAAAATTCAGAAGCAACACAATAATTTTATAGTGCTAATGAAAGTCTTAATTCTATAAATTATAAGTATATGATATTAATTTCTGCCTAAAGATTACCTGATTTTAAAGAAAATAAGTGCATTAAGTGCAAATTAAAAGGTTTGTTTAAGGCTTTTAATGTAAAGATTCAAACTATCATCTTTTCCTAACAGAGTGGAATTGTCATTAATGATAATTTGTGTCTTTATATTTTATGTAGAGTCCATCTTTTAAAATACATATGAGTAAAATATGTAAAGGTATAAATATATATTTAAAGTATAATGGTGTACAATAATCACTATAAAATTAAGTAAAGCAATGTCATAAAAATGAGAAAAACATACTTCAACACATTGATAAAGTTATTTTCAAAGCCTGGCCCATTAGGTTGGAAAGAGAAGTTTCCAGATATATGCCCACATTTGTCTGAAAATAAAGATTTTACATTTCTGTGATGGTTTGGTATATCCTTCAGAATGGACGGTTGCTCTGGCTCTGAGAGAAACAGGAAAAAAAAAAATTGACCTGGTGAATTGTGTGAAGTCATGTAGCTTAGAGACTAGAAAGCAGATCTTTATTGAGGAGATATTAGTTAATCTATGTTCTCATCAGACAGCTGCTGATCCAGGGACCCAGTGGAATGTTGGAGCAAATTCATGCAGCTGGTACAAAGTCAGACTTTTGCCAACTCTGTTTTCTCTTACTGTACCCTTTCATTGTTGGAATCATGGCATTTCTAGATCAAGGTTGGGCACAAAAGTCTAACAAAGTTCTTTGGGCAGGAATGGCTATATTGCTCTTGTTAGCTGCAAAAATCATTCTCACTTTCAGTACAGCTTTTCTGTTGGTCTTATCACAATTTGGGAGATGTCTATTACCTTCTAATTAAGATGGAAGTGCTAAAGAGAATAAAAATGTAGTTGTCATTTTGCTTAAGTCACCTGGATTTAGGCTGCTGTGAAAGTGTTCATTTTCTCTAGAATTTTTGTTTCAGTGGAGGATCAGAGCATGAGCTTGAAAAGGGGTCAACAAATTTTTCCTATGCAGGATAAGATAGTAAATATTTTAGACTTCATGGGCCATATGGTCTCTGTCATAGCTACTCAACTCTGCCACTATAGTGTGACAACAGCCCTAGACGATACATAAACAAATGAGAATGTCTATGTTCCAATAAAACTAACTATAGACACTGAAATTTGAATTGTATATAATTTTTACATTTCACAAAATATTCATGTTTTTTTCAACACTTAAAAATATAAAAATGATTTTAGTTTGTAGCCTATACAAACACAGGTGGCAGCCTAGATTTGGCTCCTGGGCTATAATATGCCCACCTGAGACTAGAACACAAGAGCATACAGTGATGAAAAACAGGCAAAGTATTTCTTAAAGTTATTATTCTTTTTATTAGGTATTTAGTTCTATATGAATTTGTTTTGCTAATTAACTCCTAAAATGTGTCGCAATCCTGGCTTAAATCTTAGTTTAAGAGGATCCCAATTTACTAAAGCAGTTAGTACGGAGTTACAATTTAAAAATGTGAAACCCAACTGAAAGACTCAAATTCTAACTATTAGGTAACCCATTAAATGACTGCCACTATTTTGTTTCTATATTTAACATAGAATAAAATACTTTTCATGTCCTTAGTTTTAATATAAAATGAAAACATTTATTAAGATTGCCCTGACTTAGAAGAAACCATAGACCCTTAGCCACTAATGAGAAGGTATTATTTGACAGGGTTGAATATTTCATTATGTGGTCAATGGCCTCACTGGCTAAGATTTTCCATTGAGCCTTCTAGATGGTCTTTCACATCAGAGATTGTCACTATACATTTACGTTTGATATTCTGCTGTCTATATTAGCTCTGCTTCTTGCGACACTATTGAAAGTACTAGAAATTATAGCCACTGCTAGAAAGAAAGGGAGGAGATGGTGTCAAGACAATGAAGCCAGGAAGCTGCTTCTCTGTGTGATATTTGTTGAGTAAATCAAATATAAGTTGTCAGGAACTGTACTCTGGCTCTAAGTGTTTCTAATAACTGGATCATTTCTAGCTAAACCTTCATTAAAGAGAGTGAGAGAGCAAGAGAGAGAGATCAAGTAATTTTCAAAGTCATCAGTGGTGTTTGTTTGTTTGTTTGTTTTTTTTTAACTTGGCCTGCAGACTAAAAGTAAAGTGTGCAAGTAAAGTGTGCCTCTACCTACCAAGGGTTAGGTAAACACAAGTTCTCTCATTCTCAGTTCTTGGGCATACATTATATGCTCAAGGAATGTTCTTAAATGAACTGAACTTTCAGATTCACTTTAAACCAGCTCAACATCTTATATGGTATGATTGCTTTAATATCTACCTGTGATTTCTACTTGGGCCTTACTTCCTGAGGATTTTCTTCTTCCCCAGAAATGTCATTCTTGTGACCTTTGTATCCTCATCAAAACGATATCATTTGAGCACTTAGTGCAATATCTGGGATTTAGGAAAGACTCAGTAAATTTTACCTATAATTATTCTCTTCAAATTCTGCTTATCTGTCTAGCCATTCTGTTAAATGCACATGAAGTAAGTCATTTAAGCTCATAATAGTGTATTTTTACCAGGTTCATTCCATGGAAGAGGGAACCATCCATGTATTTGAGTTCCAACAATGAGATTGATAATGTTTTTAAGATGACTGAGCTTTTTAAAAAATTCTTCAGATCTTAGAATTCAATAAGTTATCTATAAGACTGTCTACACATTTGTAAATCAATGAGTAAATAAATATCTGTTGTATATATTGATTGGAGTACACATTTTAAACCTAAAATCCTCTTGAATATACAGCTCTCAAAACAACTTCATGAGTTAGATACCATTAATAACACCTATGTTGTGCAGAAAGGAAACCAACTTACAGATATATTAAACCATTTTCCCAAGATGACAAAGTTAATATGTGGCGATGCCACAATCGTAATGTAGGCAGTCTGATTCCAGGGTTCTCACTCTAAATCAGCACAAGATCTCACATGGCAGGATTGCTTGAATACTGGTGATATTGAAATTCCATACAAATGAAAATTAGAATTTCATATAAAAGGCCCACATATTAATAACACAACCAAAATCTTGGGTTTCTTTCGAATTTCTCCATTGAGCACAGAATGCAAGATGGGACATTATGAAATAATTAATTCAAGTGTAAAATGTTTATTGATTTATATGATCGAGGATTGATCCATACACTTTAGACATATTAGTAAACAAAATAGGCAAAGATCCCTGTTAAGGAGCTTATAGTTTAGCAGGTAATTTCAGTTTTCTTTAAATTACCTGCCCTTATGATGGGCCTTTTAAGAATTTAGTTATAGTAAACATAACCAATATACAGGGATAATCATCATATTAAAATGTTTTGACATCCAATGTTGAAACAAATGAGATTGTATCCCTGTTTTAATCACCATCATAGTATCTACTAATGGTGCTTTCCTTCCACATTTTCTTATTTTGACAGCTGCTAACTATTATGCATTATCACCAGCTAAGGGGGAAATTAAGCAGCTGCCTGTCCAACCACAACCAGTCTTCTTGCCATGATCACTTACTTGACTCAGCTTTCCCTGAAAGAAATAAGGTCTATTTGGGAAAGTGGACTGAAAATCATCATTATTATTATTTCCATTGCTAGCCTTTCTTAGGAGTTCTAAAATTCATATTCATTTCACTCCTAATATTATTTTACTCATCTCATCACTTTCAAAGTTAATTACAATGCAAAAAGAATATTTTCTCTTTACTTATGTGTTAGTACCTTTAAAGATTTCCTACATTAAAATATTTATCAGTTATAGAAGCAAAGTTAACATTTAAAGAATTTGAGTAGTTAATTTTGTTTTGTTTTGTTTTAAGATATGGGGCAATGAATACTTTTAGAATATCTCATATAATCCTTAATAGTTCTTATAAAATAGAAGATTATGAATGGAGAAAAATCCAAAATTTGAATTTCAAGAAAAACTTTTAAACAACTTATAGAAAACAAGAAATGGAAGTCAATATTATTATTTTAAGTCTTATTTAGAATATTTGAAACTTCTACACAATTTACAATTTGAGATAAGGGAGCAATGATGCCAAGGAGTCAGTGTGTCACATGCAGAGGAGTACTGGCTTTGAAATATGACAGACTAGATTTGAATTTTGACGCTGCAACTTTCCAACAGGGTGGTCTGGGGCTCTTGAATAAACTTTCTGAGCTTTAGTTTCGTTATGTGGAAGAGAGATAATGGTGCTGTGCCATGTATGTAAAGCACTCCAGATACACAAGTATTTACTCTACAGTAGATATTATAACTATTAATCATAAGCTATTATAATTATTTCTGGATTTAAGAAAAAATTAAAAACGCTACAGAGAAAGACACAGAAAAGCTCACTCCAAAAACTTATGTTTTTTGTGGTTAAGGAATTTGAGAGGAACAAATGAAGATAATAGACTGATTCAAACTATGGCAGGACCTCTGAATACACGTCAAAAAGTGAATCATAATAGTAGTCTTTTGAAAACCAACTTTGGGTCTAGTACTGTTAGGAACTTTTACATATATGTTTTCAGGTATTTCTCAAGATAAAATCAAGTCATTTATCTAGTGAGTGAAAGAGCAAGAAAAGAGCACATAAAAAGCCCATGTGACGTCTCATGAACCTTGATGTGCAGCTATTCACACAGAGCACTAGAAAGTGCATTACAGAATAGTTAATGTGGTGCAGAAAGTTTTATTTTGGAGAAAAACAGAGTTATCAGAATACAGTCTAAGCTGATCAAGAAAAAAAATATTCCTTGAAGAATCAAATGTATTTAATAGATCTGTACAAAAAGCCATCCTTCAGAACACTGTGTCTTAAATAGAATTTATATTAATTTACAACATTTCTTTTGGAATTACCATTTCTTTTATCATTTACAATTTTAAAAAGTTTTGGTTTCAAGCTTTCTATTTTAATTTTGAAATTATGACAAAAGTGATAAAATAATAAAACTGAAAAACATTGAAATTCCATTTTTATATTTAGAGTTATTTCCTTATAACCTATATTAGAATTTTAAGAGTTAATAATTATTTTTCATCAATATGTTCAGCCTACTTCCTAAGCATTAGGAAAACTGGCAAAGTACTGTCAGATTCTGTTTGTACAGATATATTCCTTTAATTTCCTCAAACTTGCTTAACATTTAGAAATCAAGACAAAATTATACCTTTGGATCTGCATTTTTTTGTACCAATTTGAATCTAATAGAGGATAATGGAGATATTTTTATTTTCTTTTATCATACAATAGGGTTTATATAACTCTTTATAATATTGAAATTCTATAATTTACCTCTTGCTTCCCAAAATACAATTATATACTCAAGTCAAACAAAACAGTTAAATTTAAAAATGAATATTAGCTTTAATATTGTCTCAAATTTATGTTTCTTTTGGATTTTAAAAATCACATTTTAAATCTTTATAACACATATCAACGGATCTTTGATTTTGTTGCGTTATCTACCCCTGTGTGCTGGGCTCAAGGAGGAACCACAAAAAAAAAAAAAAGGGCTTGTTTCTATGACAGTTAGTGGAAGAGAAAAAGAATATGATTTCGTATTTCTACCTTCTTTCCATAAAACAAACAAACAAAAAACACAAATCTTGGGAATTGCTGGAGATAATTTATCTTTATGTCTTTATGGAGCAAGACTATACACACACACACACACACACACACACACACACACACACACACACACACCACACACTTCTGAGATATTGTTTATTTTTAATTTTCCTTGTTTTTTTTAGATTCCATAGCTTTTTACGGGGTACAGGATTTGGGAAGCACAGCATAGAGCATAAAATGCAATAACTATAGGTTTTTCTTTTTAAAACTTTCAAACTTGTGATTAAGACTGGCACCATAAGAACCATATTCATAAATGCATCAATTTCATAGAATTATTTCTATATTAAGAAATCAAATAAAAGTGAGTATTAAACATAGGCTATAATAGTATAATAGACATACATATCAATAAAGATGAAGTAAATAATATGTTCATAAATACAAAGTATCTATCATGTAGTCCACAAGTATCAGAGAACAAGTAAGGGCTTGTTCTATGTGTTCTAGATGCATGTCAAATATAAGGGGGGAAATGGAGATTATAACCCCTAATTAAGGGCTATTTCAAACATGAGTTACAATCTACTTCCAAAATGATGGAAGAAATTGAAAATAAATTCTCCACAGAAAATTGGGGAACAGGTAATACATACAAAAATATAACCTTCTCTAATGTTGATATTAAAAGTAGAACTTATAATAATCAATAGAAATATGTTGATCATTTTACTATTTACATTATAACAGAAAACTAAAATTAAGATAAAAATAAAGCTGTATTTAAGAATGATAAAAGTATCGAGAATATATGTAGGGCTAAAAACAGATTTTGCACAGCAGCAAAGAACAGAATAACATAGTATTGTATTTAAGCTGCTTTCCCTTTCATATTTAAACATATTATTTTAAATAAAATCATAATTTAATAGGTAGCTATCAAATTGTTTCAGAAAGCAAAACACATTTGACATAGTATTATATCAGCATTTCCATATTTTGAATCTTCTTGATTTAATATTGCTGGTGCTTCAGTAATGCTAAAGTGTCCTTCCTTGGTAAACACGTCGCCGCAGAAATGTAATATATGTGTTCCGTATGGTTTCCTGCATTATGTGTGTGGGTTGTGGTTGTTACTTGAGTTCCCATGACTATTGAGTGAGGAAGTTGGGTATAATTCCTGGCAGCATAGTAGTTTATCCATTACATTAAAGAGCAGTTCATATTTCAAAACGTTTTTCTGAGATCATTACAAAAATAAAAAACAAATGGCAGGGTTATCAACTCTCATTACCAATTGCCCAGTAAATGTTTAAAAAAACACACTAAAAATAGTCACAGGAAGCAATAATTCCTATGACAAATTGTTGGGCTGTTTACTTAGTGTGCTAAGAAATATATTTTTGATCAAAGATAAGCAGTTTAAAAAGTTACATTTGTGTTGTTGTTTGGGGGGGGGCGGGTGGAATTGCTATTCCCTGAAGGCTGATGTACCTTGTAAAACAATCTGTCTTCAAACCAGAATGAAAGCCAAAAACAGCCCAGAATTACATGATGAGACCCTGGAGATGTTCTTCATTACACAATTTGCGGTAGTGGTTTGCAGATGTCTCATTTTGTGGGTCAGATTAGGTACTTCATATTTTTGTTTTTTAAATTGTGTTGCATAGCATTGGTTCTAGCTTTTTCCTGATTTCTGTCACCATTTCTGTGTAAACAGCACAACGTCTATTTTGAATATACGGATACATTGGACCCTTTGCTGTTTCAAAACTGACTGTTTCTGCACTGTGACTCTGAGGCAAGTAAGATACTTATTAGAAAATGGTCCTTTTATATAGTGCATCCAACTATAACATCCAAAGGCTGGACCTGTAACCACTTTATAAAGAAAGTACCCAAGAGGACACGGTGAGCTGATCAGCAAAATGCCAACTTCAAGCTGCAATGAGGCAGTGATTTCAAATGATCCATTTGGCACATTTTATTTTAAGGATGTAATCCTATAGCACATACATAGTCTTTGGTAAAGTTAATAAAACTTTCCTTACAAGCTAAGGAGTCCTGCTCACAAATACTTTTGTTCATAGGTGAGTTTTTGGTTTTAACTGAGGTTGTATTCAGGCAATGAAGACTCTAACAAGGGAAATTTCCTTTTTTTTTTTTTTAATTTTGGGAAAAAAGATATCATTATGCCTTGGGAAGTATTATATTTTCATAATCATCTGCAATGCTCATTAGTCTTATTATATCTGAAGCACTTGTATTTGTTAAAGTAGAAGCAGCTGAGATAAAAGAAATTTGAAAGTGAAATCATTACACATTTGAGTCAGTGCCTTTTTCAAACTGGAAGCTTGCTCTATTACTCTTAATGAGATGGTGCTCCAAACACTGAAAATGAATTCATATTTCTTAACCCCTTTGGAACCTCTGATTTAAAACTATGGTGTGCTTTCGTAAGGAAAATTGTCAATACTGATTTTTAAACTGCTTTCTTTATTTTGGGGAACAATAGTTAATCTTTTCAAACTACTTACTAGTAATATTTATCCAGGTTTAAAAATGTAATATATTTATTGGTTAGGATTCTAAAAGGAAATCTATTTTAAGTAATTTTATATTTTTAGAATTAGTTGTATGTAATCTATAAGCACCCGTTAAGCATAAATGCTTAAAATTTAAGAAAATATTTACATATTCATATTAAAAGTTAATATAATAAAAGCATATAAAACTAAATATACTACACACAAATGGGTACAAGTAAAACTGGGGAAAGCTGGATAAGATTTGCAGGTTGTATCAACTTATTTAAATCCTGGTTTGACATGAGACTGTAATTTACCATTGGCAGGAAGTAGATAAAGTACACACAGGATCTCTGAATTCTTTCTTTCAACTGCTTGTGAATCTACAATTATCTCAATAAGAATTTCAACTAAAAAATTATATCTGACTTATTAATTTTATTTATAAAGCCTCTACATAAGGGATAGGCTTTTTTTTATTTTTTCACAATAAATGCTCTAGATATTTTAATAGAAGATATATAATAACTGATGATATCCTAAATTTAGCGTTTGTAGAAATAAGGTTCACTTTAATTAAGAAACTTTCTAAGGAAATACAACGTAATGTTAATTTAGAAGGAGAAAGAGAGAGAGAAAGAAGCTCAATATTTGAAAGAAGAAAAATTCTCATTCCCATATAGTACATGTTCATAACATCTAGTGAAATCATTGTTATAGACCATCAAAAGCTACGTATTGGTGCTGATGTGACTTTAAGATAATGCAATCCAGCTTTGCATCCTATTTTGTAAATCAAAAGAAACAGGGACAGAGGAATGCTTGCATTATAGATCTAGAGTTGGAGGAAGGCATCACTCTTAATTAAGAAGCTCTAAAGTGACAAATAGTGCTGTAGGAGTGCTGTAGGAAAAGTACTAGATCAGAAGAAATGAAAACATTTATATTGTAATAGTTTCCTTTTGTTGACCTTAACTATGCTAATTTGCTGTGATAAATTGTGACATGGACTGTCAACCTAAATGGTCAACATACTCATTATTTAAACAACACCATTTTTGCAGTAATAATCTTGCATGTGTGTAAGACAAAACTACTTTTGTGAAAGTTATATCTAATAAGCTGTATTCAGGTCCTCAGAGCCTATACTGTTTGTTATGTGGCTAGTTTCTGGAGTGAGCAGTGGCGATGGTATTACAATTCCAGGAGAATATTAAATAGCAGGCAAACTTCAGCAATTTCAGTCACAAAATCTCCTTTCATTAAATGATACAATTATGATTAACATTATTTCATTTAATATGGTCAAGTAAGCTACGTATCTAAGCAGAAGATTCAGAGTCTATATTATTTCCAGGTGCTATGCATTTCATTACTTTTACCAGCAAAATAAAAATAGGACAACCCAACTCTTCACAATAGACTAATTTCCTCTTAACACTGAAGTGATTGCTATATCTATCTATAGTAAATCTACAGGCTGATATTTTAGTACTGTGTCAGAGAAATGAACCAAAGAATTGCCTTTGTGGGTGGGCATTAACATTGAGTCACTGCAGTTGGAAATAACAATGTTTTGTTTTTATGATTTCACATTGATGTTTACCTATATTTAAGCTCCTTTAGAGAATTCAAAGGATCAGACCACCAAGCCTCGGTACATTTTCTTGGAAAACTACTGAGAAAAAATTTTAAACATTGCAAATCAAAGAAACTTTATTCATTCTTTGTGATTTGTGTCTGCACTACACCAAACTGCAGAAGAAAATGTGAAAAAAAAATCCAAATATTATTCAATACCCAGTATCCAGATGTTTTGGAGGTCTGATCTTGTGAGGATTACAGCTATTGAGATTGCTGATGTTTTTCAAGAGTCTTATAAAATTTGCATGTTATTTTTTATTTTTTATTTGTTTACTCTGCCTTGTAGAATTTCAATAAAAATCATTAAAATCACTATTTTGAAGGCAGGTAAGAAATAAAAAATTAGAGGACGGCAATCTTTTCTCTTATAAGTGTGTATTTAGTGTCCTACTGATCAGTTATCCCCATGATTACTTTTATTTATATATATATATATCAGATTTGACCTTCTATTCTGGCATGTGCAAGAATACATGGACTAAGTGCCATTCAAGTAACTATAATAGATTTTATTTAAACAAGATCTGAGATGCACTAAAGAAGTTAAATAAATTCTCAAGAACTTACTTTCATAATCTCTGTGCAAATCTCAATGAAAACACTAAAAATGAATTTTACTGAAATGAAGGTGAGAAAAATAAGTTGTATGAACTACATACATACTATATATTTATGAATTATGTATGTCTATGAAGGAGAGATTTTGCCACCCCCAAAATAAGCCTCTTTGGGATATTGATTATTTTAACATGGTTATTTTTAAGAAACAAAAGATTTAGGAAAAACCTTTGACTTTCCTTTCCCCCTTATTGTCTAAAAGAATTTAGATAGAAGTCCTGTTACAGGAAGGGAGCCATCACAACAGATAACAATTGTATAATATGAATTAGGAGTGGTGGGGGAGACGGGCAGGGACTACAGATCAGAGTCTACCCTGTGTCCCGATGTCTCTGCGTTGTCCAACAAACATTTGTTTACCAAACGTTTGCTTTTCTGTCTCCATGTATATTGCCTACCTCTCCTTTGAAGTCCCAAACCACTACCTCCCTTGTCCTTAGCTCAAGATGGCATATAAGCCTCAACTGCCTAATTTGTCCTTGGGCCCTATATACTTAGGGAACACCATGTTTATGTATAAAATTAAATTTGGTAATTTTCTTCAATTAATGTGTCTCGTGTCAATTTCATTCTTAGAGCAGCCAGAAGAACCTAGAAGGACAGAGGAAAATGTCTTCCCCCCTCTACCTCTCTTTTAATACCCAAATATCATTGTCCCATCAACAGAAGATCTAACATGGAAATTATTAAATTCTATCATGTTTCATAGTTTTCCTATTCCAATCATACAGAAAACTCATAATCATGCATTTAGTTTTATATGTTGTTGCTCAAAAGCTATATATGGCAAGGTAGGACATTAGAATATATTTTAGTTAGCAGTTTGCTCATCATTTTAAATGTTGAGATGTATGATGTATGAGTCTCAATTTGTATTCTTTCCCCAGGCAGCCCTTATTGTTAAGAGATACTATACAGACTATATAGATGTGTTCTTTTCTAAAGACATACCGTCACTTCCTTCAAGAGCTTTTCTTACAACTGTGAGGCTACTTAGCCCGAATTGACCCTTGCCTTTTCTTCTCCCCATTTATATGGCCTTCTTTATGGTGCCCTCTAAATTTTAATGATCTGTTTATACCTCACTTCTCCTGACTAAAATGGTTGAAGTAAAAAAGCACTTCTATTTTTAAAATTCCAATACCTAATAGCAGTAGTGCACTTAATAATTTCTCAAGAAAATGTATGGTTTTTATAATGAATTTGTTACTGAGAAAACAGAGTGTGGGTCATACATTAAGTATTCATTTAGAACATTCTAAGGATGAATGAAATTAACTTGGTTTTCTAACTTGCAAACTTCTAGCATCCTCATGAAATTTTTTTTTCGTTTACCAATAACTGTAAACTGCCCATGTAGAGAGTAATTAATGCTTTAATTTTCTTCCCTGCTGAGGCATTGGTATTAACTTTTAATAGTAACATGTATACATAAAGACACTTAACAAAACCTACTGTTTTGGTTTTAAATGCCCCCACCCCCCACCTCCAACGTGTTAAAGTCTTAACCCCCAGTACCTGAGAATGTAACTTTATTTGGAAATAGGGCTTGGGGCAGATGATCAAATTAAGATGAGGTCTTGGGGTGGGCCTTAATTCAATATGACTGTGTCATCATAAAAATGGGAAATTTGGACACAGACGAATACAGAGGGAAAATGCTATGTTAACATGAACGCAGATATCCGGGAGATGCATATATAAGCTAAGGAATGCCAAAAATTGCCAGAAAACTACCAGAATCTAGGAGACAGGCATGGAATACATTCTCCTCCATAGTTCTCAGAAGGAATCAACCTTGCTGAATCTTAGATCTCAGACTTCTAGCCCCCAGGACTGTAAGACCATACATTTCTGTTATTTGAGCCATGCAGTTTGTGGTACTTTGTTACAGAAGCCCTAAGAAACTAAAACATCTATAAACTAATTTTGAAGAGGAATGCTCTCAAAAATGCTTATTATTTGGGGAACTAGATATGATTAAAATGACTAAAGTATGAATTGTTTATTGTGGAAGAATTCCTAGAATTAACCATTGGGAACTTGCAAAGAGAAGAGAAAAGTCCAATTGGAATGAAGGCCTAAGCCAAAGCAGCATCCTAGGGAGGAAGGGGTCAGGTGGGTTTTTATGATTGACTTTAGTATAGAGTGACATAGCACGAAATAAAGCAGGACAGAAGGGAAAGAGGATCCTAAACTTTCTAATTGTGTTCTTTTATTCTTTCCTCACTGCCCACCATTTGCTTTTTCCTAATGTGATACCTGCCAGAGAGATCACATGGGTAAAGCACCTTCTGCTTCTAAATTAGCCCAGAAGTTAAAAAAAAAAAAAAAAATTCCTGGTTTGCTTTCCTGTGAAGATTTAAGATAAAAATGTAAAGAGTGAGCACACTGATGATAGAAAGGTTAGACTCAGATTTTATACTTTTTAAAAGGAATTTTTAAAACATATTGTGCATGAAGCGATGTAGCAGGGTACTAATAGTGTAGGCCTTTTAAAAATCAATAATTGGTGTTAGTAATAAGAGCTGTGCTGACAACCAGCTGTGATACTGTCCTCATTCCTGCAGTGCAGGAGGGAAAAGGGACCAGCCGATGATTACCAACTCCGAGTATTGCTCGCAGTCAAAGCTTCATTAAAAAAATTAGTAAAATACCCTTTTTACCTTAAAATATGTGTCCCAGTATTAAAAGAGAATCTATATAAAGAGTTCAGAATAAAACTGCTGCAAACTGTTCAAATAAAGAGTATTTCCCAGTTGGGCTACCGGCCTACATTGTGGAACTTAGTCTTTAGTCAAAAGCTTTTCTCCACCCAATTAAAGAAAAAAGGTTGAGATGCCCACAGGCCTTTGCAGCATGTTTGGTGTGACTTTTAACCCCTCATGCCACCTTCTGTATATGCCTCTGCTTTATAATACCACCTGATACAGGGACAAAATCTAATGTCTACCACAAATGAGGCCGTTAGCATCTCTCACAATTTTTAAAAGTCAATGTTGAAACTCACTGTCAGTCCTTTGCTTGTCTCCTGCATATGTGCCTTGAAAATTTAGTCATTTCTACTCAAATCAAAGGGAGACATTTTTGTTATTACTCAAACATATGCAGCAAAATATTCTATTTTTTCCAGCATATTTTTATAAGCCTGATAGTCTACACATACCATCTTAATGAGGAACTATATCTAACCACTGAATAAGGAATCTTAACATTTTCAACTTTGACTTGTAGCTACAGCTCACTTGCACACGACCTTACATAATCCCTTAAATTTTCCAGAGCCCAATTTCTCATTTTCCTCTGTGCTCCCATGGAGTTGATCCAATGGCTCTTAAGGGAGCTCTGAGCTTGGGCAAGCTCTGAGGGGCAAGGGACAAGGCAAAGGATGGGCCCTGTGCTTGCTGCTTATCATCCTGGAAAATAGGTATGATAATATCAGCCTCACAGAGGTCCCATCGCAATTAATGTTTGGAAAATGTTTTGAAATCCCAGAGTTAAAAAAGGCAATGTCTATGCCAATTATTTAAGCTTCTTGTTTCTAAACACTATTTGGATTAGTTTAAGTCACTTTTTTTCTAAAAACATGTGATTCAAAGGCAATTATACTACATGGGAGCATACATTGATGTGGTGGTTTTACAGTCCTTTTAAAATTTCCTCAGTTGAATATCTCTGTGACCTGGAGCATTTAGCTATTTGTAGAATCTTAGTTTTGAAGAGTCATCCCATCACTTGAACACCAAGGAGGTGAATCTATGGGAATCTATTTGTTGATTCTGATTGTAGTTTCTTCAGTTTTTAGAAGGTAATGATGTTTTGCTTGGCTTAGTGTTTCAGAAAGATTTCAGGAGGGAAGCCAGAAAATAAAAATAAAAATAGTGGAAAATGAAGAACGGAATAAAAAGAACCTCGTCTTATATCCTGCTTAGGACAAATAAAAGTTTTACAGCCAAAAGTCATTTAGAAGATCCTATAAAACATTCATGTTTTGAGCTTTGACAACTTTACACTGTACATATCCAACACATTTTCCTGTAAGAATATTTCTGAGTCCAACATCCTGGAGTTAAAAATGGAATAAAAAATGTTTCTAAACAATATGTAAGGACTGGCATTATTAGGAATCTTTTGAGTATATACATGAAATAGCAAGTTTAAAATAGGGAAACCAAATTGAGAACAAATATGTTTCTAAAGACGAATCTATGGCTTGCATAATTCTAAAATGACTTTTTTTTTAACTACAAAGGCTTGCCTTTTCCTTGGTACAAAATGTAACTGAAGAGTTCACTCAGATATACACTATTATATGAAACTAGGAACAGATATTCAATGCTGAGTACTTGGTTAAAGGTGACTTTGGAAATGTCTAGTCATACTTTACTACTAAGAAATGTTCAAACTAAACTATGGCTCTTTCATGCGTCCTTGTAATTAATGGTTGTTTTTTTTTTGCTTTATTTGCAGTTTATTTAATATTTGAAAATACTTTTTGTATCGATTAGCAAATTAGCAGTTTATCTGGGTGGAAAAGCCCCATCCGAGTTACTGAGTTATAAAGTGAATTGTTCTGCAGCTGCAGAATCAAGTGCCTCAGCTGAGTTAATGCTTTTCATTTCTTTTGCATGTGTCAGCATTAATGGAGGCAAGCTTCTATGAAGCCTTGCGTGTGAAGATGGTGCTGAGCAGACTAGATTCAATTTTGTTAAATGCTTTTTGCTTTTTTTTTTTTTCTCTCCTCTCTCTCTCTCTCTTTTTTGGAATAAGGCACAAAAGGAGACTTCAAATCAGGCTGAACTTCAAGCAAAAGTTAATGCTATTCTCTTTTGGGTTCAACCACCCACTTTGCTTAAGGTCACTAGTTGAGGCTAATGCAGCTCAGAGGGGCTGCAGTAAACTTGGCATCTCCTTGATTAGGCTCCCCGCTGATCTAATACACATACTAGCTCACTTGCCAAGTCAAATAACACATTTAGTGAATTGGAAATAAGATTTAAGTGGGCCAGCACAATGCGGCTTGCCCTCTCATCTTTTTACCGAATCCTTCTCTTTGTACGCAAGGCTGTGAAACTGCTCTTGTTAGAGGACTTAATCTTCATTTTTTTCCTGTAGATTATTTGGAAACAGGTCAATTGAATGTTGGAGCTGCTAACTCCTCCCACTAAAGAAAGAACCTGCTTGTGGCATACTGATTGCATCATTTAAATAAAAGGCTCCTATTATTAAAGTGAAAATACTATAGTATAAGTGTCTGTTAGAATTAATAAAAATAAATCCTGATATTAAATACACTCCTTTAATAGTATGTTTATTTCTTTGTCTGATAAACTCTTTTCTAAAACGGGCTTTGTATTAACTGCCAGTGAGTAATAGATGGGGATGAGCACATCAGTATATATTCATCTCCCCTGGCTGTTCTGCTGCAGTTAATTCTTAAATACAGTAGGTTATAATATGGTGACATTTCTATAGTGCCTTTCATAAGAGCAATCTAAAGCATGTCACATAATGTTTGACTTTGAACTATTCAGTTTCTTAGTGATACAAATCTCAGGGTAAATTTATGCCTTCGTGGTTTGTTTCTTTAAAAAAAATGAGTCATTGTATTTGTTATAGTTTGAAATTTATCATAGATTCCCCATAGATTATCAAGCTATCCATGCCATAATAATCTGTAACTGTCCTTATCTCTGTGTTAGATGTGCAGGGTTATGATGTGTGTGGACTTTTTATGATCTACTTATCTCTTCTGGTCATATAGATTTATGTATATCTCTTTTCTGACTAAATCTGAAATCAGAGCTTGCATTCTGAAGAAATAAAATATATCTACGTAAAATCCAAGCACTATTCACTGACATCTGAAAGTTAGAGAAAATGCTCATAATACCCTTCAAAACAGGCATTCAATTAGCCGCCTTCACAAAGTAAAACTTTAAATATGTGAAACGATGTACTATGAGATTAAATTAAGTATCCCCAGTATGATTGGGGAGGTTATTGTAAATAGATTTTTGGTGTCAAGGAACAGTTTTATTATCTTAAGTTTACATATTTGCAACAGTTGTTTCTGAGTAAAAAGGATTTATTTATTAACCCAAAATAACTAGCTTTTCTAGATGAGAAATAGGTTATACAATTTATACTCTTTAATCATTACAATTCACCCCTCAGAATCAATACTAGATTTCTCTGCTGTATATCTTCAGTTTTTAAAACAATATTAGTAGTGAATATATATATATATATATATATATATGTGTGTGTGTGTGTGTATATATATATATATATATATAGTCATGGGATGTGGAGTATAGTGTGGGAGTGGAGTCAAGGGATTTGTAATAGATATGTATGATATTGGGGGGAAGTGAGGCGGTGGATTGGGGGAGGGGGGTTGTCACTTCGAGGGGTAAAAAGTATATCTATTGCACTGTGTTGTACAGCTGAAACTAATTCTAAATGTGTATTTCATAATAAAAAGTAATTAAAATAACAATATTAGTAATAATAAAGAATTAATCAAATTAGCATTCTAATCTATACTTTTGGTTTTCCATTTGTTGTTACATGGCACTTTTAGTTCTAGAGAACTACACAAATATGAGGTCATTGCTGTACTTGTCATTTCCTTAACTACATTATCTCTTTTGCTTGTTTTGGACACCAGTAATGTTAAAACTCATCTTTAATGAAACAAGCAGGAAAGCCAAGAGGATTATAAATTTTAAGGCTATGATTAAACATAAAATAATTATGAAAAATGAAACAATCCTTAATAGCCTGAGTTTTGATTTTTGTGTTCATAAGAACGGTATTGTTTTTTTAATACCTTAGGTACAGATAGTTGATATCTAACCTCAAAGTAAGATTCGACTGCAGTGAAGACATTTTTACTTCACTACAGTTTGTTAGAGAAAATAAAAGTGGCATGTTGATGTTCTACTGGTTAAAAAATATATTTCTCCAAGCTCATGATTTTCTTTGTTTTCTTGTAACTACTTACAGAAACTTTGGGACAATAAGACACCAGTAACAAATGCAAATGTATTGTTAATGATTTTTAAAATATCCACCACAACTGCCCTTTTTGGGTATCTAAAAAAATGTATCTTTTGTTAATGTTCAGATGTTAAAAAAGTAGATGATATTTTAATCTTGCACAATAACAATGAAATGTTTGGGAGAGGGCTTTGTCAATGAAAATATTAAAATAAAAGCCAGCAAATATTATGTTTTGGATAGAATTGACAATTAGTACTTTAGCTCTTCCTTTTTCACTAACAAATGCACGCCAACATAACACCTATTTAATTACTAGCATTCAGGTAAAACTACTTTTATTAGCTATATTTGACATTTTTTCTTTCAATCTTATATTCTTTAAGATTATTATAATGTAAGTAAAGTTAATACATAATATCAGATTAAGCTAGTAGCATAAACTTATTGTTATGTAATTTTATTTACATTTGCTGCCATTTCAAATAAGCAACTAATTGTACACTTGCCTTTCCTTTTTAATTCATAAATTTATGGTAATATTTAACCTAAATTCAATTCCCCACATTTTTTTTTCTTTTTCTAACCCTAGAGAATTACTCTCTCTGTTGCATATTGAAAAGCAGTATTTCAGTTTTATATGTCTGCGTAATGTTTTTCTCCCCAGGGGCAAAGTATGAAGTCATATTTTATAATTGACATATATGGCATTGTGCTCACAGGAATGACATCAGGAGATTGTACGTGACCTACATATCTCTCTAGTAGGAGAATGGCCCAGTAAGGGTACATTTTTTTCTTAAATGATTGTGAGTCACTAGTAGCAAAAGAGGCAGGACCTAGAATTACAATATCTCAATTGCAAATTCACTGGAGCAATTGGTAATTGCCTGCTACTATCCTGACCCTTAACCAGCTAGTATGTGCAAACGTAATAGGAAATTGCTAAAGACAGTACTCCTCAATCTATATAGATAACTAGTAAAATTGATAGTCCCCCACTACCACTAATATAGTTACTAACAATATCAAAAGATGTTATTTAAAATAAGTACTGAACTGTAGGGTTAATAATTATTTATTCTAGCTCTGATAATGTAATTCACTTAATTCACATAAATTAAAAAGTGATAAATGGTGAAATTCTTATTCCTGAAATAACTCTCCTAAATTATAACTAGAAATTGCCGTCCGTATGTTTACACTAAAACTCTTTTCTTTTTAGCTTTATAACTAACTATGAAAGTTACATAGATAATTTTTTCAAATTATTTAAGTGAATCTCTGTCTTCACCATTAAATTGGGAATGAAGTATATTTTACTTTTGATAAATATAAAATTCCTTTTTCAACTTCAATTTCTTTACTGTATCTCAAAATTGCCAAAAAGGCATTTTGGTATAAGGATTTTAGTCTTTCATTTTATAAACATTGGTTGAACACCCATTATGATCTAGGGACTCTTCCCCATAAGTTTTCTCATATTAAGATATGTAGTTAAATATGTCTAGAGTGACGGTTGCTTGATTTCAGTGACCATTTCTTATTTATTTACTTATTTTTTTTCCTAGACTTCATCTATTATATCTAGTCTCTAGTAGGTATTCAATAAATATTTGTTCATTGGGTGGCTGAAAATTCCCTCATCGGGTACATACAGTTTGCTTTAAAGCTATTCACAGTTACTTATCTGGAAGAAAAGGAAGCACAAAAATACTTGAGTGGAAATCTACGAATGAAAAAAAAAAAAAAGGCCCAAAATAATTGAATTAGTTAAAGAAAGTTTTTAAGTGTACTTTAGGTTAAATCTTTAGAAAAACTTTCACTAATAATTGTAAAAATATGTTAAATGTATTACTGAAACCAATGCATGTCTTATTTATGTGAACTTCTGTTCAAAGATTTTTGATCTTTAAGAAGTAACTCATTACTTTTTAAAACCCAGAGCTATGAAATACATATCATTTGTAAAAAATATCAAATAAAAATCATAAACCATACTCAAACAATAATCTATGTAGCAATTATTATGTTTTAATAAAATAACAGCACTTTTCAGCAGAACTCAGGATACCCATTTACCAAATTTCTAACATAAAAAAACAGGAATGTTATATTCCTTAACACAGGATATCAGAATAGAAAATTGAACATGCTTCCTTTTGTATTTAACCGCACTTCTGAAATGGACTTTGACATTTAAAAATGTTCTAACTACTCAGAAATTCAGTTAGAAATGCATATATTCCATCACTCCAAATATCTAGTTTTACTATCATCTGTTTTATGGAAGATCATGCCAAAAATCTATATTGTGCTGATAGCTCTACTTTAATGCACACTACATACCACATTCATTTTTTGTCAAACACAACTGGCTAAAATCTGGTAATATCTAAAAAGGATATGGCATAGACAGCAATAGTATAATTCTTTCTGTGCAAAGGAATGAACTTCTTTACTCACTAATGAAAATGTTTGATGTCATAACACCTTATCCTATTATAATGCATCTTTCTTCTCTCCCCATTTATCCATACATGCGTAGTACACATGCTAGCAACAATATGAAGTATTCTCAATTTAAAACCCTCTAAAAATGTTCCTGCATTTATTATCTGAGTTGATGGACTAATTAGAAACAGTCATGGTTATATCTAGGTGTGCTGATAAAAAAAAAAAAAGTTACTAATTGGCCCTGAGACTGAAGATAATTCAATTACAAATCTTTTCCATTTGATTCATTCTTTTCTTCCTTAGAAAGGATTATGTTGATGGGATTCAGGTAATGGAACTTGGTGGCTTAGGAGAAGCATTAAAACATCCTTCCAGCTTTCAACTAATGTGATTAAATTTTATGAAGTTTGTTTTTCTTCTTAAAATCTTACCCAGGTCAAGTACTCATGTGATTCCCTTAGAGCAGGGTTGAGAAGTGGGGTGAGTTGAAGAGGCGTTACTAATCTCTTAAAATGTACTCATTAAAGTCCTAAAAAGATTTAAAATACCCATTTTTCCCTTATCACAATACCTAAGTTAATAAGTAAAAATACACAATTCTTTTCAATTAAATCTTCACTAAAGACCTTTTTGACTGAAATGCTTCTACATAATACCTTGAAAATCATGTGTACAGTGATTAATGGACAGAGTGATATAAAAAAAAAACTTAGTTTTAAAACTTTTTTTCTGGATATTTGCCAAGTGAATGGAAATAAAATGCATTATTTTCTCTTGCTCCTAAGAAAGGATAAGAGAGATTTAACATTATATTTAATTCCAGATAGACATTTAAAATTTGGCAAAAATATTAAGCAATATACATTGTCCAATATTTCCATTTTTTTGTGTGCAAAGAGATTGAATTGTATGGTATCTTCTTTCCCCTTGAAAGATGAACAAACAATGTATTAGGTTACAAGAGGAACATTTTAAGATTTAGTATCAAGAAATTAAATGTATCATGAAACGATAGGTGGAGTTTAACATACATCCTATCAGTGTGGGTCAGTGACCTGGAACATTTTCAGGACTGGTATGAATAGAAAGTATTCCCTTCTATTTTCTCTCCATATAGGAATCTATTTTAGTACCTCTCCCAGTAGGTCAGAGGCTCTTTCTAGTGCTTCTAAGTAGAAAAGAATTTCAGAAACCAAATCCAAGTAAAAGAACTCAACACAGAAAGCTATAAGAAATGTATGTTATATTTGCATGTAAGCATTTGTGTATAAATCTATCTATAATTATACATATCAACAATTGTGATATATGCAGTGTACATACATGTATATTATATATATATATATATATATATATATATATATATATATTATGAATCTATACTTATGCCTACACACATTATTTTCCAAAAAGAGATTTAAAAATATATATCAGAGAGATGGATGTGTTTGTAAAATGCTTAACTGAGACATACATTGTAGATAAATGTGAAGGCAGTATGGATATATTTCACAAAAAGTATTGGTAGTTCTCATAAGGATGCTCAATCTTCTGATTTATATTATACATACTTTGTATATGATCACTAGAAACTTTATTAAACCAATCATTCCTGGAGCTTGATAATTACCTTTGAGTGAAAAAAGGTACATGTCTCAGTGGAATATCTTTCTTGCTTTAGAGGAAATATTAATTGGAGTCAATTTTCGATTAGATAAAAAATGTTGTAAAATTGTCTCATCTTCAAATCCCTTATCCCTATAATGGAGAATATTCTAGTGGGCTGCCATCATGTGTCAATTTACTATCTATCTCAATAGAGTAACAGCCTACAAAGTTCATAAACAGCTTTACACTTAATATGAGTAGTAAAAGAATTTCAATTATATAATTTATAAAGTTACCTTTTTTCAGTTATTTAAATTCAAAAATGAAATAAAATTTATTTTTCTATTAAGTTTCAGAAGATATCTGTGTATATATATGTATGATATATATCTACATATATGTATATATGTAGATATATAGATTGATATGTGTATATACACATATCTATAAATTATATATATATATATATATTTAACTCCATATATACATTTAAAAAGTGGTATTATAGCTTGATTTACTCATAATGCTAGGTTTTCATAGCTTCCCAAGTTACAGGTAGGGAACAGAACAGCTATAATGCCTTTTTAATTTCAATCTTAGATTGACAAATTTAATGCTGTTGCCTAAACGTTATATTACTTAACAAGCAAGGAAATAAAATTCATAAAAAGAGGAAATATCATATTTTTAAGACAAATATACTAGTTAAATATTTAACAAAATTAGCGATTTCAGATACTTGTGATTGGTGAACCCAGTTCTTAACTCACTTACTGTAGAGCACATTATGTGCAATAATTAAACTCCTTGTTTTCTCAAATACAATTTTTCCTTAAATCAAACTTTGACTCCATGAGTACGCCTCAGTATTTACACAACTTAAGCTAATGCCTATAGCTGTCGAGTGAGGCATGTTTCTCATTGATGCTTACTTTAATGGGCACTGGAGAGCTGATGGACTGGAAGGCTGCCCAATCTGCTGTAATTGACGTATAACCGACCATTTGACCACCCCTGTGCTTGCTTTAGATCCCATATTAGTCTTATGCTTTTTGCTTCACAAAGCTGTAGAACAGCTGCTCTTCAAAAGAACATATGCTAAGGACATTGTAACTAAATTCAGCCCTCACCAAAAACTTGAGGAATTCTTTGAGAAAAAAATATGCCAAATGACAGCATTAATCCTTGAATCACCTCTGGAATTTTCAGTGTTCCATGATCAAAGAGTACAGCATGGATGTTTATTAAAACTTAGATATGTATTTTCACTGCAGAAAGTTGTTGTTATCAATGTTGTTGGTACTAAAGGAAAAATATTTCAATGGAATATTTTGCTATCATATATAGCACAACTAAGAATAAATAAGGCTTAGATCATTTTTAGGACATGTATTTTGCATTCATCTTTCTCATTTTGACTGTGTATCTTTAAACATTTTTGTTTGTTTGCTCGGTGTTTTTGCCACTTAGTAACAATGTTCAGTATCATTTCCTTTAGGCAAAATTTTAGCTACAAATAGATATTTAATGACATTTCCTTTCTAAATAAATACAAAGCCAAAAAATATATTTAATAAAACTTTATCTTTTTAATAATACTAGTTCAGGAGGTTAATTACCCACACACACATACACACACCCCTGTAGAGAATGGTCACAGAAAAAAGGGAATTTGCACTCCACTTGAATTATGCTTCTTGGTACTAATTTTATCATTCACATAAATCATTACTTTGACATCCTGGTTAAGTGAGTTAGGTTGAAAATAAGAGAAATCACATGTTTTCTATCACATGTACATTGGTAGAATCACTTCCTCACTTACTGGATGTAACTTTTGTCTGCAGACCCTGTTGCTGTGGACCCATTTACCTCCTCTTCTCAACGACTGCTGAGTATTTTTCATAAACAATTTACTCATCTCCAAATAATATGCCAGTAGGTCATTGGACAGCTGTTACTTTTTGAAGCCTATATCTAGGAGTAACTTTCTGATGGTGACTGTTGACTTAGTTTGCATTAACAAATACAGAAATCCTATCAGTGTCATTTTGCCTTGTTCCATGAGTGACATAAGTTTGATAACCTGATGGCATGTGAACTCTCCCCACAAATATTGGGACGGGAGTTACAATGAATATTACTATAATACAATTAGCCTAAATACTGTTCGCATATGGGAATTTCTCCCCAGTGTTTCTTGAAAATTTATATATATTCCCTAATTTTGAACCTTGAAGAATTATCAGTTGAGAAATTGAGGATTGGAAAATGCATTATAATTCTCCTGAGAGAATTAAAGCTTAAAAATCAATCCAGAGACTTCAATGGTTTTAGGGACTGACTGACATCAAGTTAAAGGCAAGACACCTGACAGGCAGGGGCAAATGTTAAAGCAGATATTTCCTGGAACCAGGATGAGATCACATAGGCCAGAGGCAGTCACGATCTAATCAGTTAGTCTTGCTTGCGGTTATTGTCATATGTTATAAGTGTTCGTTCCTGGCTCTGTGGGCTGCTTACAATGAGTCATTCTTTAAAATAACATGAATATTAATACATTTATGTATATTGTATGCTTATATAAATACTATGAGTGGTATTTCAAGAAATAAATTTAGAAGTAAAATAAGTAATTAAATTGGCAATTGACATGTGCACTGCTGCTAAACTAGGTAGGAGATAAAACTATTTTATTTTTTTAATACTATCCATTAATGCTCACTGGTATTTTCCAGTGTTTCAATGTTTTCTATAGGCTAATGGTTCTTTAAAATTTTCTGGAAGTAATACAAAGAGACGATAACATGAATGTTATTAAATCTCCACTGTGAAATCCAAAACTGATCTAAAATCAGTACTAACAAAAGCAATATTTATGTCAATGACAAAACCAAAATTGTGGAAAGCAAACAATTTTTCATCATTAAAAATTAAATGAGCTTAAATGAAGCAGCATATATTCAAATGCCCAAGTTGAAAATGCCTTTGGAAATACTTGTAACTACCCAACCAATGTCATAGAAAAATTTTTTTCCTACATCTGGAATTTTTATCATAGACCAAATACCAATACTTTTAGATAGGAAAATTAGTGATTTGTGTGTTTTAAAATTATTTTAAGGAATGATAATCTGGAAGTATTTGAGTTATTATAGTCAATGTTTTAAATAATGTTTTTAAATAATTTGTATTTGTCATACATTTCATATTATCCCCACCTTTATTGCTACCTATTATCAAATATCTATAGCAGATAGACATAATTTTTACATTTCATTGAAATATCTAATCTTATCATAGTATATTGTTTCATAATATGTGCATATTTTGTTCATTGTTTTATAATATACTTCTGAAACTTTTAGTATAATCATAGCACATAAAGATGTATCACTGCTTATTATTTTGTTCAGTCATTAATACTTACAAACATGTAAATAAAATATTATGAAAAACTAAGAATTTATGATTTCAGCAATCCCAAGAATTGTTAGGAATTCCAATTTCTTGCTCTCAAATCCTGAGGATTAATATCTGTTGGAAATTAGAAACACTAGGCCTGAATGAGTTCCAGAATTTTGTTTGTGACCTTGTCATGCTAGGTAAGATAAAACATGACTCAAAATACTATAGTCATACAAGGCCAGAGTCTGTGCCCAATGACCATGGTTAATTCATTCTACTTTCTATTCATAATGCTCTGAGTAAACAGGTTAATTTAGAGTTTAATTCTGCTTTAAGACTCTTTCCATCAGCTATTTTTGCAAAGGACTCTTCTCTTTCTTTATTCTAGTTTTGTATTTCTTTATTACTGGTATAGTGTTTGACGTGAGCTGACAAAATATTCTAACCTAATGATACCAATGACTAACCTGTATCCATGATATTTGGTTTTCGAGTTACAGATGACAAACATAATGTTGTAATCCAAAATTGAGTTACATTTTGTGAAAATGTGCACAGAGCCAGGATCAAACACTGATAAGTTCATCTAATTATTCATACAGGTTTGAATTCTAGTTCACATAGAAAATAAGTTGTATTAGAGATTTAAAATTCCTCACTAAGCATTTCCAGGTCCACTGTTATAAGGCACTGATTGCAAATTGCATCTTCTATCAAATAGAAATGATATACTATATCATCTTGGAAATTTTAGGGCTCGCAAATAGTGTATTTCAATCAAACAGAGAAATTGAGTAACCAGTCATTTAACTTTGTCAATACACTATTTTAGAATATTTTTATAGTGTTTAACTTCATATGTAGTTAATGTTTATAACTATGTCCAGTTTATACTTCGTAGAGTCAATCTATGATCAGACTTTTTGCTTGCATTGCAAAATTTAGCAATGTCTCTGGGGAAAATTTTAATGAGGATCTAATGACTTAATGGGAGAGTTAAGATTATTTAATGAATTTGAGAAAATTATACAAGATGATTTTCCTTCCTTATATTATTATAAATACTATAGCAAAACATCTTTGGGTTTGAATAAAATAATGCATAATAAAGTTCTTTATAATCCATAAAGTTTACATTATTTCTCTTATTACTTTTTCAAGTTTGAATGTGTTCTTAAGGTGTCCAGATTGGGATTCACTGACATTTCAGCTCAAAATATTTGAGATCTCACTCTATTCCTGGTTTAAAATACACTCGCTGTGCACTCCCTACTCAAAAACAAAACAAAACAAAAAACAAAACAAAACAAACCATCAAAAAAACTATTTGTTTTTATCCTTAACCACTTCCTAGATATTAAATGGCCCATTTCAAAAGGTACAGGTTCTGTCTTTGGAAATGTACATTCTAAAGTGCAGAGGATTGAGCATGGTCAGAAAGTCTGGAAACCACTTCTAGTCTGGATTCTGCAATGCCGTATCTCTGTGATATAAATGGGCGCTTGTTGTTTTGTCTATACAAAGGGCAGAAAGGAAGGGTCTGTTAGCTATCGCTGGACAAACGCTGTGGATGTAAATGGTTTAAAAATAACTTTAAAAGGATACCCATATTGTTTTTCAAAGTTTATTCTAAACCATTATTTATGTTTAAATCTAACGATTCAAAGTATACTTCTAAATAGAAAAAGCATCAATGACTAGTTTTACTGTAAATGTGAAATACATCTTATATCTTGCCAAACTATGGTTTTAGATGACCTACTTGGGATATTCTAGATATCACAGGCTGAAATTCCAAATAAATCTTGTTATTACACGTGTAATACCTGTCACGTCAATGCAGGACTAGCTTTAGACCAAACCACAGAGTATTAAGTCAGCCACCACTTTTCCAGCAAACCCAAAATGTCCACCCCATATGATCTTTTCCTTAGAGGCACCTCCATATTTCAGGGTTTTTACTTACTTCCCCATTCCCCTCAGATTTGTACATATATTTTGGATGACACTTTAAGTGCTTTTAGGTTCTAATGGAGGTCAGCTAGCAGATAGAACTATTCACACACACACAAAAAGTTTCTCTAAAACAGGAGTAGAAAAATTGTGGTCTACAGGCCAAATCCAACCTACCATCTGTTTTTATACATAAAGTTTTATTGACATACAGCTGCATCCACTCAGTTACACATTGTCTATGATTGCTTTAGAGACCATATTACCCATAAAGACTAAAATATTTATTCTCTGGCCTTTTATAGAAAAAGTTTGAAGAACTTTGTCTAAAACAATGTTCTCAAATGTTGTTAGAATATATGTCTAATAAAAGCAATTGATTGACCCCAAACATACAGTTTCTTATTCAGTAGGCTTGAAGCTAGATTCCAGAGCCGAATTTCTAATATGTTCCCAGATGATATTGACTCTATTGGTTAGTGGAACACCTTTGAGAACCACTGTTCTAAACTGTGAAGATGCTCTCCTCTTTCTAAGAAGCTTGGATGTGGTCTGGGCTATATTAGCCAATGGGAAAGTCAACTTTAAAGAGCAGATGGATGTTGATGTTCTTCCAATAACATACGCCTAACATTCAAGCCTGGAGAAATAGCATTGCTAAAACAAACAACTAAAAGTAATTGGCTTTTTTTAAACTTGAAATGTCATCTATGAGAATTAATATGCTCTCCTTTAAATGACTCTAGCTTTTTAAAACTCATACTCAATACACAATAAATGCAATATCTTACCTTATACACAATTTGAAATTTTATAACACAATTACATGTATTTTACCACTAAACCCATTGAGAGACATTTGTATCCATTATATGCTTAAAATATAATATATATAAAATATATATTATATATATGTGTATATGTATTATATATTATATACATATATATAATATATATATGGTTGTCATATAAGTCATGACATATTTTTTCTATGTTTTTTGTTGCAAAAATACGTCATGACTTTTCCGACAACCTACTATATATAAAGATAAATATATATAACTTGTCAAACTGAAAGCAAGTGACTTTACAGAACCTTAATTGGGTACTATAATTTAGACCTTTTAACCTTTAGTCTCGTATGCTTTTTTTCATGAGATTGTTTTACCTATCAAAGCAAACTACCCTAATTTCTTAAAAAAGACTTAAAAACATACAGCTTTATCATCATTGTTCAAATTACTATATGTAGGCTAAGACATTGCTGGGCATTTGAACTTTCATTGCTGAAGATGCTAACACATGAGTCTATAATAAACTACTGCTCATGCAGAAAAAGAAAGGAAGTCAAAATGTGAATTTGTGGTGACTGTGGTCAATGAAAATGTGGTTTTTTACACTATGATATACATTAGGAACCAACAGTTTATTATTATGATAGAAGCACCCTTTTGCTGGATATTAACCAAGTTTCATCAGGCAAAAGCAATTGTGGAAGTAGTGGTAAGATACTCACCTTGGTTAATGATTTGCAAAAAAAAAAAAAAAAAGCTGGGGTTTTAAAAGTAGGTGCAGTATATCCGTTTCTTTTATTGACTTTGATGCACTATTGAAAATTGAAACCACTTCAGATGAATAAAAACCAGTCTATTAAAGTCGGATGGGGGAAAAAAAATACTTGGGTGAGATTAATATTTAAAGCACTCACGGCTTGTAAGTAAATTAAAACACAATAGTAGTAGACTGGTCTCAGCATCTCTTTTTTTTTTAAGATTTTATTGGGGAATTGGAGAGGGGAACAGAGAAGTTGCTGTTCTTTTGTTTTTCAGTCTAGTTGTGGAGGACGTCGCCTCACTGGACCATGTTGATATTATCATTGCGCTCTTCTTGGGTGAGACAGTCGGTCGCCAGCCATTGGATGGCCGTTCACAGCAGCTCACAAAAGCTCACGCCTACTGCCGGCCAGCCCCACTGCAGCCTAAGCCATCGCCGGTGACTCATGGCAGCCCAGCTCCAGGTTGAGCTGTTGTTCACCATCTTAGCTGTAGAGGTCGCAGTGTCACTGGCCCTCATGTGGGATCCAAACCAGGGCCCTGCTGCTTAGAGCTGGCGTCCCAAGCCAATTCCTAACCAATGCACCACTTGGCCAGCCCAGAATCTTGTTTTATTTCACTTTGTAGGTAACAAATGTTGGCCTTCATGAGACTATCTTAAGGTAGTACTTCTGGAGTAAAATTATATGATGTATTTTCCCATTAACATATTTTGATCCTCACAGATTTGTTAAGGGTCTGTTATAATGGAGGTTTTCTGTCCTGTGATATCCAGCAAGGAACAATACATAATGATAAAAGAAAATTACATATTTTTTCTGTGTTTTCATTTTGTAATATATTGGAGATTTGTAATAAACATAGAGGAATAATTATATACATATTACACTTTTGTGTTTCATATATGTATTATCTTTGGGGAGACATTTTGAGATTTTTGTTAAATTGGTAACTTTTTTATTTGCTTTGAGTGCAAGATAAAAATATACACTTTGAGCATAATTTACTTACTCTTGAAATATGAGTGTCATTGGAAAGTATCTTAAACAAGAAGTCAGAAAACCTGTGTTTTTATGGTTTTGCCACTAAAATTTATGTGACCATACAAATCATTTTGGGGGGCCAATTCACCTCAACTTTAAACGTGAGTATTTTATTATTTGATACCTAGTTTCCTTCTGAAGCAAGATTTTGTGATTATATGTGGAATGCTTCTATAAGCAAGTTAAATCTTCATGTGCTGAGATTATGTTTGTGACAATTTTCTAAACAGTTGTCTAGTGGTCTCTTGTAATTATTATGAGGTGACAGCTTTCTAAGAATATAATCACAATTTTGCCACCAACTTCCTAAAGTTAATTTCACCTCATTAGTTGGAATTTTCAGGCAGAATTAGAACTGCGGACCTGATCCAGAAAGATACACACATACACATGCACACACGCACACAAATACATATATACCTAAACATGTATAAAAGGTACATTCCAGAGATATATAGAGCCTCTAGACTAATGGAAAATATCAGCAGTTATTTTCTGACTTAGATAATTTTAAAATTTACCATGGAGAATTTAGAAACTGATGACATTTCAGTCCTTCCTTAGGTTTCTTCAGTAGGTAAGGGGTGGTTTTAGTCCTAGAGGCAAACATTTTGGAGGTGCGAACTACAATTACATAATCACAACTCTTAAAAAATATCATTACATTCTTCTTCTAAAACCTAGAAACAAGTTATTTTGTGTTGACTTTTAAAGAACAGTAAATGATAAAAAATTATTGTGTGCCTTTTAAAAGTTATGTGTCAAATTATAGAAAATTATTTCATATTTTCTACATTCTGTCTATTCATATATTTTCTAAAAATTTATATATATATATATATATATATATATATATAGTCAAACAGTTTTGTTCTGTTTTGTTTCTTAGGTCTCACATATAACTCAAAGTTAGGCTGCTTGCATCCCTTGAAATATTCTATCCAACTTTGTAGACTCTTAAATTAACTAAAATATTAGAAGTCTCCATATCATGTATGAGGGAAGAAAATGTTTTTAAAAAGTGTTTACATGGTTAGAGAGATTTATATTTAATATTATGCTTATGTAATAATTTTTAAAAACGTTTTTACATTTCTCAGATTTATGAGTACTTTTCACTATTATGAGGTTCCCCTTCCTCCCAGCAATAGCTAAAGAAACTAGCTTACAAAATAAAACCTGTTTTGCTCTGATCACCCTTCAAAACAAGGCAAGGTAATAAACTGGAAGAACTCATTGGTAAAATACAATGCCCTAAGTCTCTACTTGTTTTAGCAAAAAGATAGAGATGGTTTGACACTGAAACCAAAATATAAAGTCTGGTAAAGCACATTCTTCAAAGTAACACTGAGAAAGGAAAGGAAGTAAATTCACTTGGGAATGTGGTTAAAAAACACTGCCAACTGCATCTGGTGATCATATGCCAAATCTCTCCTATACTGTGAAAGATTACTTGGAGTTGATCATAGTCAGTTGTTTAGAAATATTCCCTTAATTCCTGAGTTGTCCTTGGGAATTTACTTTTGAAAAGATTGCTTGTTCTATTGACCTGAGCTTATGCTTTTCATGCTATATTTAATGCAAAGATATATACTTTTTATCCTAATTTACCTAGTTATAATAAGCTTTTTGTCAGCTAGGATAAAAAATATTTTCATGGTCCTTCACCTGAATGTGGGTGTAGTGTCAGAAGAGAAAAGTGCTTGTGTGTGGGTGTGGGTGTGGGTGTGTTTGTTTTTCTTTCTTTCTTTTTTTTTTTTTTTTGTAATGTGCCCCTTATTTGGCACATGTAGAATTTGGCACATGTAGAGATAATTTATTCTTTATTTCTCAAATTGGAGGCTCCTAAAACTCAGGATTGTGCTTTGTCTCCTTGCTCCTTTGTTTCCTGGAATTCTGAAGCACCTCTAGAAGAAAATTGGGTCGCTTGTTAGATTGAGTTGAAGAGCCTCTAGGGGTCCATTTTTCAAGGAAGTCTATTGGGTCTGCCTCCTCTACCCCTTCAGGCAGCCCAGTAATTCTGACATTCTAGTTCAAGATAGTATCTTAAAACTATTATCCCTCTCTTATAGCACAGTATATCTTCCATTTTGAACTATGTCTTTACAATTAGATGAATTTTAAGTGTATGGGAGCATTATTTAGTATTTTATTTCCTGTTTTAAAGTCAAGGTTTACTGCTTGTTAATTTTAATTTACAAAAGAAAAAGAAACAAATACCAGAATAAAAAGTCAGCTTATTGTCACAGATCTAGTGCGCAATACATTTTTTTCTCTCCAAAGATTTATTCTTTTCTAAAGAAGTGTCCTTGAAAATATTTGACAAAGCTGTGTTTCTGTCTATGCCACTTACACTTTCCTCCTACATTTTTAAATCATTCCTGTACCAAATATTTTTCTGGACTTTAGGTATTTCTGAAAACTTTTCTACAGAATAAATTATATCTATTCATTTGACTTTTAAGTCTTTCAAGTGCCATAATTCAGTAGAAATATTTAGGGTAGCCTTAATGTGCTATAACTGATGTATCTCTTGGCTGGCTCCATCTTGTCTCCTCCTTCACCTCTTTTTGCAATTTTTAGATAAAGGGTCATAGAAGTCAAGTTACCCAACCATAAGAATCTTTACTTTATTACCTTTTCTTAAAGAATGCATTATAATGATCTATTTTGACCTATATGGATTTTTTTCATTAATTAATTAATCTATTACAAAATAAGGTTATTTTACCTGACAATATAAATGTGCTTTAATTACCTGAACAGAACTATAGTTCAGATCTTTGAATCAATGCGGATTAAAACATCATTTCACAGCCAAACAGAAACATGTTCCCAATCACCGAACTTGAATTATTGTTATGTAGCTTGAGGCTTGTATTAAAATCACTGAATAATTGCAATCAGATTATTATAATCAAGTACAGGAACAGTAATTACAGGTTACAGTCACTTTAAGCTGCCCTGAAAGTCTTATATTCTGATCATATGCATATTAAAAGTTTATGTTAGTGATAAAATTAATGAACAGGAATGTAAGCACTTGTCAAGAGGAAAGATGTCACGTATCTCACCATATAGGAAGTTATGTTTTCATATAAAGGACAACTGTGTGTGTACATGATTTTTTTTTCTTTCCTAAGTTAGATTATAGAAAAAGTAAATTAAATCCTGTTTTTACAATCTAATACTAGTTGTTCTTATATCCAATTTTTATAAGTTTATATTTTCTTATGGAGATTAATATTTTGTGTTTCATTATTCATTTTATTGATTCAAAAATACAAAGAAAACTATGGAAGTTTGTATATAGAAAGAAATTATGTTACCCAATACAACATAATCTTTTCAATCCTAATGAAAAGAAAAGTTTTTAAAAATTCCTTGAGATCAAATTCAGGAAAGAAACTAAAGAGAAAAAAACATACAATCTTTTTCAAATGATATGATACTGTTCTGAAGAGACAAAACAGAAAGGTATTTAATATTCACTGAGGAAATGTATTAAAGACAGATATTCATGTAGTGTTAATATTTTGATTAAAAGACCAACCCTATTTAAACTTTAACAATCTTGTTCTTTTATTCAAACAGTGAATATGGCATATGAGATATGAATTGTATTTTGATAGTCAAGGTCTAAAATTAGAACTTGAAACTGAAAGAAGCCTGGAGCCTTAAGGGTCCAATCATGGAGAAACGGCTCCTGCACACATGTGCCAGCCACTGAATCGTCTTATTACACGTTCTGATTCACAGTGGAAACGGGGACCAGAATGAACATACAACCACAACATACAAGTAGAAAAGATGTAACATGTGATTGGGCAGGAAAATTAGAAGGGAAAGACATGAAAAGTTTAAATATATAGGTGATTTCCAGGAATTTCACTCCAGTTCTTTATCCAAATGTATTGCCAAGGATAACTACACAACACCAAATGAGAATAAATAGGAAATGACATTTTGTATGAACAAGATAGGCCCACAAACGAGGAGACAAATCTTGTGCCAAGTTCACAGACTTTCTACAGCCACCATGACAGACAACATAAGCCAGATAAAAGGCCAACCAAACACCCAGATGCTGTTGCTGGAAAATTACAACTAGAGTTCAGCATCTGTGTCTCACAGCTGCCAAGTTCACCCCATGGGTGCCCATGGTACTTGGCTCAGATACTGGGCCAGACAGAATGAGGGTAGGCACCATCGAACAAGCCAATCACCACAGTGAACAAGAAGGAGGTAGAAAGCCAAGTGTGTAATAAAAAAGCATGAACCTGCCAATATGGTTTCAAATGCATAAAACCACACTTAGTGTTCCAAACATAATGTTGAGACCAGGTTTTTCCTACTTCATACAGAGATCATTTAAGAGGCATTAATGGTGAGCCTGTGGTTACACCCTCTTACTGAGTGAAGGATGTCAGTCATAAAAAAAATTATAATCATAATTAGGCAATGGATTGCAAGTACCTTTACATCTAATTAAAAATACCTAGGAGAATAGCTAAGCAGAACGAGGCGAGGTGTTTGGTATAAGAGCCTATCAATAGGGTAAAAATGCACCAAATCAATATATAAAGCAGCATGCAAAATCCAAGATGGCAACAGTAATGAAGTGAACATTATAGCCTCCTCTGGTTTCACCTCAGGTTTCCAAAAATCCTATCAATTTACAGCAAACATTCATTTCACTATAGATTGTGTCCTTAGGAACCTGCAGCAATATAGAGATATGATGAGAGGATATGATGAGAAATGTGAACCCAGGCTTATGAAGCTTGCTTGGTATGTAGATTTTAATTAATAATCAAAGAAAGTAAATAAGTGAATTTTTTTCAGCTAGTATGTGGGTTTTCATCATGTGTGGTTTGTTTTCCTTCTCTGATTTAGTGTTTTGTTTTGTAGCTTCAGAAATAACTTAGAATATTTCACACGTCTTTATTTTCAGAAAATTTCTAGCCAAAAAAAAAAAAAACACATTCTGACTCATTAATAGGTCAGTGAGTAGAATAGGGTGTAATGTCATCACCTTTTTAAATATTTTTTTAAGGAAGTGAGCTATTGCCAGTCGAAAATGTTAAAAATGAATGAGAAATATGTAATAGTATATTTGACTCCATATCTTACTAAGGGAAAGTGCATTCATTAAACTTCTAAATGAAATGGCATTTTTGCTTATAATTTTTTCATATGCAATCTTTTGAAATTGTATCTCTAAAATAATTATGTCTCTATACTTCTAGTTATTTTAATATATTACATTTAACATGTTATATTTAAATGATTGCTTTTAAACACATGTCTCTGTTTAAAAAATTTAATCATTTATATGTGTATATGTGTAGTAAGTGAAACATTAACATGTGTTACTTGAAGTGCATGCTTATATATCCCACTTTACTTGGTAATTATGTTTTTCCACCATACCAAAGTTCTATTTATAACTTAAATAACAATATTTACAAAATAAAATACTTCTTATGTGAAACCATAGCTTTTGTACTACTTTGTAATTGCCAGCTTAGGTCAATTGTACTCTACAAGGAAAGGATAATATATTCAGTTCTCATCATTGTATCCCAACAGCTTAGCACCATACCACTGAACCTGACACACAGTAGGAGCTCCAAAATGTTTGGTGAATGAATATAACAATGACTCTTTTATTAAGGATAAGCACTATTTTATGTGTTTATAATTATATATTATATATTATTGTTCCCCAGAGCAGCAGTTCTCGAACATGTTGGTATTAGAACACATCTATATTCTTAAAAAAAGATTAAGACTTGCAAAGAGCTTTTGTTTAGTTACATTATATCTGTTGATGCTTACTCTATTAGAAATTAAAACAGAAATTTAAATATTTTAAAATAATGATAAAATCATTGAACATTTACAAGATGTTTACATGGAAATAAATTCTCTAAAAAAATAATAGTGACAAAATATTTTTGCAAATATTTTAATGTCTTGCTTATATAACAATTAAATTCTATCTGCTTTAGCATTCAACTGGTTGCAATGTTACTATAAATAAAGCTTATGCTAAAAATCCGTCCTCACATAGATATATAGTGATCTGGTGACGCTTCTCAAAGGCTCTGAGAGATCCTCACACTTCCTTAAACCACACTTTGAGAATCACTACCATAGAGAATCCCTATACAAATTTCACTAAAATTGATTTGGCAACATTTCATTCTATATTAATTGAATCAAAACTTATAGATCAGGAACTGAAAATTTCTTCTGTATGAGTTCTGACAAACTGTTTCAACATGAACCTGTGGCTGTAATGATAAATGAGTACTATAAAACTCTCAGATGTCTTTAAATAATTATGTAAGTAGATATTAAAATAGTTCAGGTTAATGACTGGCAGCTATTCTAGGTCTTCGAAAAAACAGCCCAAAACTAATACCTTCTTTATTGATATAATGTGTGCATGTTTCGTAGATATCTTTGAGACTCTTATTAACGGGGAAATTTCCTCTTAAATATTAGAAATGTCACTCACTATCTTTCATTTAAAAGATCTGTTTTTCTGTTCAGAACATTGAAAAGATGGACTGTGATTACTTTCATCATAAACACACATTTTTAGGAACTTACTATATGTCCTAATTATATGTCTATTTTCTCATATATAAATATGCTACCAAAGATCAATTTTATAATCAGCTGCACATAACTTCATATTAATTTATTTAAAAATTGTTCATTGAGCATGTCTATGTACCAGAAACTATCAGAGACTCTGGGGATAAAACATTATAGGCTTTGTAAAGATGATATTCTAGTGGAAGAAAATAAATATAAAGTTATCAAATAGTAAATAAAACATCACTGAAATTAAACACCATTTTACACTCATTCATTTGGCAGATATTAAGAATTCTTATGATATTATTAGAGATAATGTAGACTGAAAAGATATCTTAAATATGGCTGGTAGAAGTGTAAATTGAAAGACAATTTGTTTTTGCCTTGTAAAGCTGAATAGAATCCAGCATTCAGTAATTCTATTCCCAGGTACGTACTCAAGAGCAACTTTTGCACATTTGCACCAAGAAATATACATCGCAGTACTGTGAACAGTAGCAAAAAATTGAAACCTACCGTAGACAGGCACTTTGGTATATTTATACTATGAAATATTACACAGTATAGGAAACAAATGCCTGCAACAATATGCTTAGATTTTACTTTAGCACAAGAAGTGGGCCATAGAAGAATGCATTCAGCATAAAAAAACTTTCATAATATTAAAAGTAATTTGAATTAAAAAAATCATTGTTCAAGCATATGTGTTTTGTTAGGCAAGAAAATGATAAACACAGAATTTAGGATAGTGGCTAGCTGCCTCTGAGGAAGGCAGGAGGATGAACAGAGAAACAGTACATTGCTGAGACATATTTGTAAAGTTTTAGACCTACGGGCTGGATGCTGGGTTCAGCGGTGTTCATTATAGCATGAGGGGAGAGATGGCAGGGAAGGGCAGGGTAAGGAAATGAGGACTATGCCAAGGAACAAAGATGGTAATGAGTCAAAAACCATGGATTATGATTAATCCAATTCTGTGCTCCTGAGATTAATATGTACGTGTATGTGTATGTGTGTATGTGTATATCATACACACATTATGTATGTATATGTGTATATCACATATACACATTTTTTTTCAGGTACTGGTAAGTAATAAGTATAACAAAGAAAAATGGAACAATCAGAGATAGAAATTTATGAGGTATTCTTTTATACTGTGTATGTATATATGTGTGACTATTTGTATATATAAACAGAACCGATTTACATAGTGAGACAGATCTGTCATGCATCACTAGTCTCATGTTACAGAATAAACAGCATTATGCTGAGTTGATGCTGCCATATCTAACAATGCAGTATGATAAACCGAAAATTATGAAGTTAGCAGTCAGGAGCAAAGGCAAGTTATACTATATATTCAATGGGTGGCCCTGACCAGAAGTTTTTCTGCAGTATATTTTTGTGCAATACTGTATATTTATTTTTAAGAAGATTTTTGCAGTGAACTGTTTGTGGAAAATCATGTCTCCTGTAAGGGTGTTTTTGAGGCTGTTGTTAAATTTCAGGGTGTTTTCTTTGTGGGAATCCGAAGGTGGAGGGGGTGGGGGAGGCCCCAAATGAGTTCAGGATCAGAAATAGCTCTATATTCTTGCAACTTGTGTACCATTTTACAAAAACAGTAAACTATGCAGCTAAGGTGTTTTTTTTTGTTTTGTTTTGTTTTCAATTTTCATGTGTTAATTGTAATTATGCAGAGTCGATTGGGGCTATACCGATAGCAAATGTGTAATGTATCATTGGGTTAACTTTTTTTTTTAATCACAACCATGTTTCTCCCTCATCTCTCTATTTGTATTTCTTTTTTTTTTACTCACTTTTATGAAATTCTATTTTACATAATTCTGTTAACTCAACTTTGTTTCTTGATTCTAAAAATACAAATACATGGAAAATAGCCAATAACCTTATCAGTTATTATGTCCATAGCAGAAAGCTACTTTTCCCTCTTCCCTCCATCCAACCATTGTGCTAAAGAGACTATTATTTTGTATGTGTTATGTGTATATTTGCAGGGATGCCCCCCCAAGAGGTGTGCCTCAAACAGTCAATTAAGGTAACTAAAAATAGGCTAAAGACTCAGCATAATATGAAAATGTATCATCTTTCTAGTAGTATATTTGTTCAATATAGACTGTCAATCCATATAGAAGGAAGAGAAAATTAACTATAAATAAAAGCTTAGCTAATATAAACTGAGGAGCAGTTGTAGTCATCTCAGAACTAAGAAACTAGCATATTCTACAAAGTGCCTTTTCACAAAAGCTTAAAAGTTCCAATTATTTTCCCTAAACGTAGATAATATAGAGACTTCTCAGAGATGACAGCAATGTTTTTCATTAAATTCACAATTAATAATCATATTTATGCCCATTTTCTGAAATAGTAAAATAATTGTTCCTGAACTTCACCAGAAAACACATTCTCAAGCTCCAGGTTTTCTTTCAAAAATGATAATAGCAATACTCTACATTTTAAGGACACCATTATTTTCCTTTTTAGTGCTTTCCTCCAAAGAGCTCAAAGCATTGCAAAGTGCTCTTAAAAAAGTTATATTCATGTTTCTTCCTTTGATCCCTATGATGAAATGCAACCACCTCTATGGTGAAATACAGCCACTGCTTATGACAGTGAATAACAATTCCATACGATTCACAAGAAATAACATACCCAATTAAAATTGTAAAGGGGTCTTAGAAAGACAGACTTTAATTAGTGAAGCTGGAATGTGGCCAAGCAAAAAAAGTACCATGAAAAGTGGTCATGACCTCATTTTAACACTCTGTCTTATTCAGAAGACCACATCTAGAGTAGCCCATTGCATCAGGCTGACTTGGGGCACTGATTGATTCAGCACTGAATACATGGGAACAATGTCACATACTTAATCATCATCTGCATTTATCAAAGCAGTCAAAGATTTTTCTTAGTGAACCTCCTCCATCAGCTAACGATCCTATGTATGTTCATTCATGAGTCATGAAACAACACCAGGTCTACCCTCCCCTTTCATAACTATTTTTGGATAATATGTGTTTTATCAAGTGACAAAAAATACAAATTTTTCTATAATATTGTAAGATCAAATTTCATGTAAACTTTAGGTACTCAAAGGCAACCACCTTTAATTCTGAAAATAAATTACTTTTCTAGACATGTCCAAAGTAAATATCACTAGTTCCTCAATCCAGTCATTCAGATGCATTAATTTCATGACACAAAAGGTGGTGTAAGAATGGATTTTAAAAAAAAATTAAGGAAAAGAAAGATAAGCCTCATAGTGCACCAATCCTTTTAAACAGACCTCAGTGATGCTATTATTTGATTTAGAGAGGGTTTCCTGAGTTGCTTTTTCTAAATTACAAGTATATATTCAAATCTAATCTGTATACAATATTCTGTATTATTGTTTTTTTGATATAATATAGCCTTTTTATGTCACTTTTCTACTAGATATTAGTTCTTCTGTGGAAGAACTAATTTTCATATGTTTGTTTCTTACATGTTTTCATGACAAGGGTAGCAAGGATAGGATTATAGACTGCTTTCCCAATTACCTGTTTCTCTAGCAGCTTGGTCCCCAACAATTACTTCTATATTTCTCCATTTAACAGTTGCTCTTTTGCCACAATGGAGGAATGGGCTGGTGACACCGATGATTGACATTCATTTCCATTGATCTAAGTACGTGACTATATTAAAAGTAGCCACAATTCAGCAACAAAAGCTTTTGTTTATATAATCTAAAAATGGCATGAGATCTACATTTAAATTTTGTTGTTTAAGAAAAAAATTTGAAGCCACCTGTAGCATTTAAAAATCTGAAACCAGGGCCGGCCGAGTGGCGCGTTGGTTAAGAGCTGGCTTGGGACGCCAGAAGGCCCCGGTTTGGATCCCACATATGAGGGCCAGTGACACTGCCCTCTACAGCTAAGATGCTGAACAACAGCTCAACCTGGAGCTGGGCTGCAGTGAGTCACTGGCGATGGCCAGTAGCCAGCAGCCAGCGTGAGCAGCCGCAGTGAGCGACCGTCCAGAAGCTGGTGACTGATCTGCCTCGCCCAGGAAGAGCGCAATGATGGTGCCAACTTGGGCCAGTGAAGCAACATCCTCCACAACTAAACTGAAGAACAAAAAGGACAGCAACTTGTCTGTCCCCCTTCCCCAGCACTGTTCCCATCCCCCAATTCCCCAGTTTAAAAAAAAAAATCTGAAACCAACTATATAGTCAACTACTATATAACTGACCTATTGGTTTTTATGTCTGTAGTGGAAAGCTTTTTTCCCCTTTTTTCTCTAGCATTCCTTTCTCCTTCAGGTAACAGCACTGGTTTTCCTGGGTTCAGGGGATGCCAGTCTGTACACCCTCACTCGCATCAAGGATTATGCATGTGACCCCAGCTTGACCAATAACAATCTTTCTCCAGGGAAGTTCTCTATTTCCTTTTGGAGGCTGAGCTATGAGAATGGGGTCTTGGGATTGTTACACAGTCATGACCTCTGCAACACAACAAACCTTCAAAAGGTGAAGATAGAGGGGACAGCTGGTTAGCTCAGCTGGTGAAAGCACAGTGCTCATAACACCAAGGTTTCCGGTTGGATCCTCACATGGGCCACTGAGCTGTGCTCTCCATAACTAGATTGAAACAACTACTTAACTTGGAGCTGAAGGGTCCTGGAAAAGCATACTCTTCCCCAATTAAAAAAACAAAAACAAAGGTGAAGAGATGCAAAGAGAAAGATAAACCGTGTATATACACTGGAAAGTCTTTGAATCTGGGCTATACTGAGGCTTGTTACACCACTCTTTTCCTTGTATGGTTACTCAAGCTGATAGATCCATCTTTATGACAATGTGAACTGGGTTCATGTTATGTGAAGCCAAGAGTAGTGACTCAAATATTAATTGTCCGTAAAATGTAAATGGGCATGTGCTAGGACTAGGTATTTGGAGCTGTACTACAGTGCTGTGCAAAGCAGCACTATCCCTCCCCTCAAGATGTTAACACACTGGCAAGGGAGATAGGAGATGAACAAGTAAGTTAAATAATTAATGATAAACAATGATACATTAAGAAGAAAATTAGCATGGTCCTGCGATAGTGAAAAACAGAGGGATTCACTTAGATCAAGGAAGGTCTCACTAGAAAGGTGTTAAACATAGTAACTTTAAAAATAATGTTTCTGGGGCCGGCCGAGTGGCTCAGTTGGTTAAGAGCTCGCTCAAGAGTTTGAGCTCTGAGCAACAGCGGTTCGAGTCCAGCCCGAGCTGAGCAGCCGCTGAGCTGCCAACAGGTAGCCGGATGGCTCAGCTAAAAAAAAAAAAAAAAAAAAAAAATAATGTTTCTGCTCACATCTTTTCAAAGTGTAGTTTTAGTCTTTCAAAGGTTTTATTGCCTTTTCTGAGTGTAATGTCAGTGATATTATCAATAATAACTACTATGTGCTTCTACCATGTACTGGTCAACACTGAATGAGTTTTATATCTTTCTATGTAACCTTCAAAATTCTATAAGGTTAAAATTAGCATCACATTTTTATATATGATGAGACAAAAGCATACAGATATTAAATACTAGCTAATAATCACAAGAGATAGGAGTTGATCTCCAGAAGTCTGAATTCCAAGTTTACATTCTTTACCACTATTCTATTAGAAGAGTAAACCATATTTGCTGCTAAATTTCAAACATTACAAGTGTACATTATGTAGCAAGAGAAAATTCCCTCATTACTTAGTATCATCTTTTTTTTTTGAGTTAAACATTCTTAAGCACCAGGGGCATGGATACTTTTCCTGTACACATAAAAGCATGCTTTTAATAGCTTATGATATTACAAATATCATAAGCTTCATGTGGCATGCCCATAATTTACTTTCTCCTATAGGTGATATTTGAGATACATAGTTACTTATGCTTTAAAAATAAACTTTATCAAACATGCTTTTCCCCCCTAAATTGGCATGGAATTGTGCACAACCAGATGATTTGTTCTTTACAATAAAGGTTCATATACTTCAATCCTTATAGTGTTAGAATTTCTCTAAAACCCACTCTCCCTATTAGATAATCTTTTCTTAGCCAACTTTTGCCTACTATCTCAGCATCAAGAGGCAAGATTACCCAATAGTAACAGTACTTTGGAATTAAGTAGAGCTTTTCAACTAGAAAGTCTATCATCTTCCAATATTCTGAATCTCTCCTGGTCTTCCAACTATTACACACATGAGAAATAGATCTCATCCTTAAACTCTTAGGTTGCAGGTATGTCACATACATGCTGGGCCCTGAAGACTCAATGGTGGACAAAGTACATGGGATTTTAGGCCTCAAAGAACTCAATGTGAACACAAAAGAGAGCACCATTTTTAAAAATTTTTTTGATTTGCCTGTTTTCATTACTAGAATTAAGAGACAGAAGTATGAAGGACAGTGTCACTTTTCTTTCTTTATCCTTTGTGTTTTCATGACTGACAATATTTTAAACAGTGATTGAGGAAAATTTGAGTTTTCCTTAGCTAAATATAGATCCAACGAGCCTCTCCTTTGTCAGTAATGAGTTCAATTTGGGGGAAGCAGTGTTTTGGTTTTGGTAGCCAAATCAAATGTTCTTGGAAGCTTGCTGGACTGGATGTCATTAAGTGTAAAAATTTATTACAAAACTCTCAAGGTTACAATTAAGGCAATGCAGAGACCAGGACTGCCAGAAAGAGAAACAATTCATAGAGAACTTTAAGATGAGCACACTGTGCCGACCAAAGCAGAAGTCCTCAGTATTGCTTTCCCCATAATCTCAAATTATAGCTTTCAAGATTATATTTGCAACTAAATTTGTGAGATGCAGCCTGTGAACTTGGGGAAAAAAATGTCAGTTATTGCTTCCCTTGAAATCTTCACAGGTATGAGGTCTTTTCTCAGAATATTTTTTTCCCCATAAACTCTCTGGAACCACTTATTTCATTTTATTTAAGGCAAGGTAACAAGGGACACATTTCTTCATCTATATTGTCACATGCAGTTTCTTAGATAAAACCACCACAAAAGAAGAAAAGCAGCCTTACGGATGTATCCATAGTTTCAGAGGTATTTTGTAATACTTCAACGTTTCATGATCTGAGCTGATTTTCCCAATTGGTCTCAGTGTTACAATCTAAATTACCCATTTATCCAGTTTAGTACTTTATTAAACTCTTACTATGTGTCAGGAAAAAGTGTGCATACTAGTTCCTTTCAGCCTCACAGTGAGCATGAGGTGGAAAATTATCACTGTCATTATCTTTTCACAGATGAGAAAACAAAACCTTAGCAGGATGACCTTAGCTACAAAGATATATGGTTCTCAAATGAGGGAACCAAGATTTGAGTCCAGAAAGTCCTGAGTCCATATATAATCCAATATGGTATCAACTACCTATTACAAGATTGATACAGATCCACATCCCGAAAGGAAACATGTTGCCTACTGCAGACATGTACATAGAAAAAAAAATCTCTTAAAGATCTAACATGTAGAAGTTCTGGAGAAGGTAGAGGTGTATTGCTACTTAATATCCCAATTAAATAAAACTGGAATTTTAAATAAATGATTATTGCCATTTGATCAAATTCTCATCAGTGAGAAGGACAGAGAGGGGAATTGAAAACATTTGCATTCTAAATGCATGTCCACCTATAGTTACTTCTCTCATCTTGGACTTCAATGTCTACATGTGTAAAATGAGGCAGTGAATAGGAATTCTGGTTGCAAAGAACCTTTCTAAACCTAAATATAAAATTTTAAATCAGAGTACTTATCCATATAACCGGATAGCCTTTCAGTCCTGTTTATTTCTAAATAGCAGTAGTTAATAGAAGAATGCTGTAGGGGATCCAGTGTATCCACACACACATTCTATGATTATGAATTTACGAGCCCATAATAAAGAGCGAGATTATTGCACATATTAGAGTTGTTTTCTATCAACAAGTAAAATCAGGGTGATCGAAGTTGCCTCTATTAGAATAAGAAATAAGGAACCAACCTTGATTCCATTTTTTTTTTTTTTTAGTTTTAGGCTTGTTTACCATGTGTCAAACACGACTTAAAATTAAAGTAATAATTTAGAAGTTATTGCTTTAAAGCAAAGGAAGAAAAGGGGCTCTGCAGGGAAGTGTTTCCCTAGAGTCTTCCTAATACTGATTAACACTAGTTTTTGAAATGTTAATTAGTTTTGAGCTTAACAGCTAGTCATTGTCTAAAAGGGCATGGAGCAAAACTTTTTCAAAGTTTGACCTAAGGAGTATTTCACTCCTTATTGCCAAAGACTGGCCATTTACTCCATTGCTGGCCACTGAACCATGAGGATGCCAGGACTGATTAGCTGTGGTGATTAGCAGGCTGACATTAGGACAACAACTTGTCATTTGCTTACACTGACGGTATCTAAAGAAACGTTTAACTTATCAGTGCAATGCATTCCATTTAGGGGTATTATGGAATCATATTTTTTTAAACTTTCATAGGCTATGAATAGGTTTAATAAAATGTATATGATTTTTGAAATAATATCTAAAATTACTATACTGTATTTCAATGATTATCTTTGTCGTTTAATTAGTATAATGGTAGAAAATAGAGCTTTTTCTTATGATGTATCTTAGAGACCATATTTATTAGTCCTAGATCTGTGCAATCTAAATTCCACATTTTTCTATTGCTTCTCAGTGGAGTAAAACACTCTTAAAAGAACATTCACTAAAATCTTCATAAAAGGAAATTCTTATGGGAAAATATGGCTTTATAGAAAACAGTTACAATCTGAATAAGACAATGGAAATTGGAAACATGTAAGTATTGCATTGTCGAAAAGTCATGACGTATTTTCTCTGTTTTTCAAAGGTAATTTATTTATATAAAGAACAAAGATCAATCTATTATATATTGCCTGTTTGTTCAATAACCTTTTGCCATCTTTCAGGGAGCTTCATAATTCCTCATCCATAGAAGGACCTGTCTTTATTTGTGAAAAACTGAACAAGGTGTGATTTACAGCCTCATCTGAATTGAACATTATACCAAGCAAGGAGCTTTGAAGGGAGCAAAACAAGTGGAAGTCTGATGGCGCAAAGTCAGGCGAGTATGGTGGGTGTGGCAGCACATCCCATCCAAGCTCCAATAATTTTTGACGGGTGATCAAACTTGTGTGTGGTCTCGCATTGTTATGATGGAACAAAACTCCTTTACAATTAACAAGCTCTGGACGTTTCTGGATGATGGATTCATTCAAACTGTCCAGTTGCTGACAGTACACATTCTAATTGATTGTTAAGTTCCTTGGTAGGAGCTCAAAAAACATGACACCTTTAAAATCCCACCACACTGAGAGCATAACTCTAATGAATGTCTGCTTTGATATCATTTGAGGTGAATCATCACGTTGGGACCAAGACCGTTTGCACACCACATTGTTGTAAATAATCTACTTCTCATCATCAGTTACCAGTCACTTCAAAAAAGGATCGTTTTCCTCATGTTTGATGAGCGTATTGCAGATATTTATACGCGCCATCAAATGAACTTCTTTGAGTTCATGCGGAACCCAAATATTGAGCTTGCTTACATATCCCTGTTTCTTCAGGTGGTCGTGAACACTTGAATGATGGGTGTTCAATGTTTCTGCAATCTCTTGTGTCATGTAATGTGAGTATGACTCGATCAATGCCTTTATTTTGTTGTCATCAACCTTGGTGGGCCTCCCTGACCGAGGAGCGTCATTGAGATAAAAATCACCAGTGTGGAATTTCGTGAACCATCATTGGCACTGACGTTCTTGTAGAGCATTGTCACTGTAAACTTCATGCAACTTTTCACAAGCTTGATGCATGTTCTTCCCTTTATGGAAGTAAAACAGTAAAATATGGCAAAAATGCACAGTCTGGTCTTCCATCTTCAACTTGTTGTAAAATCTCCAACTCAACCAAATCACTCATTATGTTTTTTTTTTCTTAGAATGAAGCTATAACTGTCATCTCTCAAATGGCATAGCAATAACATAGATGCGAATGACTTTAGTACTTCCAAACATGAACTAGTGCCATCTGTTGCTAACATGTGTCATGACTTTTCTGACAACCCAATAGTATGAAATACTTGCTTTACTCAGAAATGTTTATTAAGCAAATGCCAATATGTCTAGGTGATTGCCTGCATGATTTACATTATGTACTCCATTTTACTACTTAGGAAGAGAAATTTAAGAAATTTCCCCAAAGTCTTTGAAATGACAGAGTTTATATTTGAAAATGCTCTTTCTATTACTATAATCTTCATTTTTCTGTCTTTATTATTACTTAAGCATGCATTAATTTTTTGTTGTTGTTTCCTCAGTTTTTTAAACCATATTTGGGACAAGTATCTATTCTTACACAAACAGAAAACACTATACAGAATGTAGTATTCAATTGTAGAAGATTCTAAATATATCTATTTAAGCTTTAAACTATGAAAAACTAGTGAAATATTAAAAATAAGCTATGTTCATGAGATTATAGTATAAAACTGAAGGACAAATAAAACTAGGAAATAAATATTTGAGAACTATCTTAATACTGGGAAGTTGCAGAAGTTGCAGAGTGTAACCTAAAGACACTGGTGTAAGAAATAAAGGAATAACCAGATGATCGGCTAATGAGAGTGATATGATATATAGAAGACTGCTCTATCAGTCTACAATTGGCTGAAAGAGCCATGACTGGAAGAGAAAGAGGGAAACCAGAAATAGGGCTTTGATGGAAATACTGAAACAGGAAAACAGTAGTGGAATAAAAAGGAAAGAATGAATTTTACAGATGTCATAAGAAAAAATCCTCATCTTTATTAGAGTAGCCTTTTTACATAAGCATTCTTAGTAATGTTGGCTCTCCTTTCTTACCAAATCACATGCAAGTGAGTCTTTTATTTTTTAGATCCTGCCCTTAAAGATTTTTTGGTATTATTTTTTGGTATTATTTTTGGTATTATTATTCTTCTGCATTTTCCCCCAGTTCTTCCACAGTTTTTTTTTTACTCTATCTGTGGTTCTTTTCTTTTGTAGATAGTAACATACATTGTTCTTTACTATAATATTCTATTCTTGCATTTGGTATATTGGCATTTTTCTCAGCCTTCTGTGACACTTGGATGGATTTTTTAATATTTAGTATTTTTATATAATGTTAATAAATATGCTACAGAAACTGACCCAAGCATGAGACCAGGTCCACACAGCTGAGCAGTATGGATGACAGCCAAAGAGTTTTGGAACGTGGTTTTACTCTTCCTCAGGAATCACTCCAAGCTGAGATATTTAGAGCAAGAAAAAGAGCCAAACAGTACTCCACAGAGCCTCAGGATTGTGTTACCTCAGCTTCCACAACCTTGTCAATGAGTTTATAAACTACATTACTTATGCATGTGATAAGTTGTTACTTATAACAAGTTTGCTACTAATGTCCAAACTTTTCAGCTGGAGTTGGAACGGAAAAAAAAATATTAGAATGACCAAGCTAATTACCTAACTAAGCTATAACCTGCACTCTGCATTAAATAGCAATTTTCTGAAATGCCTTTTTAATTTACACCGAGCATGTTCTTCTTTCATACCAGTTAAATCTATTAGTCCACAGTCTGTTGAGTCTAAAATAATAATATAAAGAACTACTAACAATACACTTGCATGGGTGTGTGTGTGTGTGTGTGTGTGTGTGTGTGAAAGACAGTTATATGCATAATTGCATAATTATTTAAATATTCCTTTGATTTTACAAAGTTCTATTTATAGAGTTGTCACTATTAAGCAAACAAAAAAAATAAAAAAATTTTTATCCTCAGAAAGATAATTTTCTGATCATTCTTATATTTTCTATTATTGGAACTAAGTGTGCATGTAGTAAAAAGTCTTTGCTGTCAGTCAAAGCCAAGTCTGAGTACAGGCTCTGCCACTTATGCTTATGTGACCTTGGGCAACTTACTTAGCTTCTCTGATCACCATCTGTAACATGAAGATAATAGCATCGATTCTAAAACTGCAGATGAGAAAAAAGCTCTGCATAAGAAGGTATAAAGGGGATTGTATGCATTCTTCCTGGGATAAGGCTGCCCACTCTCTCGTAAGACAGACTTTCATCATCCAGAAAGTCACTAATCTGCTGTCCAACCTGCTTTTCTCAACACCTCCAAAGCATTCCAAAGCAAATTAATATCAGGATGCACTTGCATTTTCCAAGTTCATGAAACTTTGAATAAAGCCTCATATCAATTGAGAAATAACTGACCCGGGGAACCAGACTATGCTATGTTTAAATAGCACACCCAAATAATTTCCCCTTATAAATAGAGTTATGCGATTAATTTCACAAGAATAATTTATTAATTTGCAAGGAAACTTATAGTCACAGAGCCTAAGCAGAGAAAGCCATGCTATTCATTTTCCTGTTTGCAGATAAAAAGTGAAGCAAAACAATTATTGGGAAATTTCTTTGTAAATATGGAATCAAAACACAAGGGGAATTAATTAGACTTATCATATGTTTTAACATTATCATGCTTGGAGACTATAATAATGCATCCCATCTTTCAATAGAGGTGACTTTAATGATGACAGCAACTAACACTATGGAACACTTATTATGTGCCAAGGATTGCTCTAGGAACTTTATATGAATTAGCTCATTTAATACTTATAAAAACCCTTGTAAGTTCTACTATTATTTCCATTTTATAATGAAGAAATTGACACACAGAGTGGTTAATTAACTTGCTTAGGATACAAAGCAAGTAACTGGCCAAGGAAACAATCTTGCAAATTGAGCCTAAATTCTTAGTATCTGTTGGTTAGAGTGCATTTCTCTTCTGGAAAACTGAGTATTGGGCATTGCCAGCCTTTACCCATAATTCTCATTTTCAATATCCCCTTGGTATTGACTCCTCCTTCAGGTTCTCTAAGAAAGTAACATTTAAACTCATTTATGAGGAAAAATAAAGCAACATACAAATATTCAGGAAAAAGCACTTCAGGAAAGAAGGAATAAGTACAAAGATTTGAGTACAAAATAAAAGAGCAAAGAAAAGAGAGTCCATTCTCAGTGTATTAATCCATTTGACTGATACCTAGCCAAATGTTGCAGAGCTGGGAACCACTTTCTTCTTGGCATAGCTCTACTTTGATTTCAGTGTTTTACTTTCAGAGGAATATCATACGTATTCCACCTGGTTGCAGGTTCAGGACAGTTGCATGTATAAAAAAAAAAAAAGCAATGCAGGATGGTAGTTAAAAAAATATAGGTGTTGGGCATCAGGCCCAGCTGGAATTCTGGCTCTATCACTTACTAGCTCTATTAAATTTGGGCTAATTATTAATTTCTCTAAAATTAAATTTTCTCACTATAAAATGGAGATGCTATCAACTTCAGAGGATTATGTAAAGATACAGTTAAATAATTTACATAAAGCTCTGAGTTTAACACCAGACAAATAGTCAGTGTTCAATAGAGGGTAGTTAATCCTTCTACATGTACTGCACGATTGGCTCTCTCTTTCTCAGGAACTTGCTGCTGCATCTTCAATCTTCCTTTCTTATTGTGCCCTTTCCATAAACATTCAGGATCATGAGTAGTTCATTCCGAAAGAAACCATCTAGACCCTACAGTAACCTCCAGCTACATTACTTCTTTGCTACCCTTGAGGAAAATTTTGAAAGGAGTTATTTACTCACACGGCCCTCCCTCTCTTCACCCTCCTCTGTCCCAACTTTCTCTATGCCAATTTTGCCTGTGTACCATTATACTAAGTCTGATCTTGCGAAGGCTGCCACATGATGCCATATTGTCTAAGAAAACACCCACTCCTCATTTGGTATTGCCAGGCCATTTTAACAGCATGTGACATAGCTAGGCATTGGTCAATATTCTTTCTTCACTCAGGGAACTCCTTCCTTTATTTCCATGACTCTAAAGACCATCTGTATGCCAGTGAGTCCCAATGTTATGCCTACAACCAAAAGTTTCTTTTGAGCCCCAAACTCAAGTATCTGCCTACTTCATAACTAACCTATTTTTAAATATAAATGTGCCCAATGCTAAAACTTGGACCTATCTCCCCAAATTTTCCTAGTCTTCATTTTTTTCCCCATGTCAGTCAATATTCACTTGAATCAGCTGCCAAAGCCAGAAACTTCAGTCATTCTTTAAAAAACAAGCAAACATAAAAAAGCTTTTGGTTTCATTGATTGTTTTCTATTGTCCTGTTTTCAATTTCATTGATATCTGTTCTAAATTTAATTATTTCCTTTTGCTTGGTTTAGCCTTAAATTGTTCTTCTTTCTCTAGTTTAAGATGGAAATCAGGTTATTAATTTTATATCTTTCCTCTTATGTAATTTATGTATCTAGTGCTATACATTTCCCTTTAAGGACTGCTTTCACTGAATCCTGCAAATTTGGTAAGTTGTATATTAATTGTTATTTAGTTAAAAATATTTTTAAATTTCTTTTGAGACATCTTTGTTATATCAGTTATTTAGAAATGTGCTGTTTACTTTCCAAACATCTCGTATTTCTCAGCAATCTTACTGTTATTAATTTCCAGTTTAACTTCATCATAGTCTAAGAATGTACTTGGCATGATTCCTATGCATTTAAATTTGTTAAGGTGTATTCTGTGACCCAGACTGTGATCTATCTTGCTGAACGTTCTATGTAAGTATAAAAAGAATGTGACTTCTGCTATTCTTTGATGAAGGAGTCTACAATTCAATTAGATTAAGTTAATTGATAAGACTGTTGAGTCATCTATATATCTATTAATTTTATGTCTGATGGATCTCTTAATTAGTGACAGAGGGATATTGAAGACACCAACTATATTAGTGGATTTTTCTATTCCCCTTTCAACTCTATCAGTTTTTGTTTCTTGTATTTTGCTTCTCTCTTAGGTGCATACATGCTCTGTTTTTAAGTTCATACTGTTTAAGATTGTTATGCCTTCTTGGAGGATCAGTCCCTCTATCCCTAATAATTTTCATTGTGGAACTTACTTAATCTGGAATTAATATAGCTACTTCAGCTTTCTTTTAATTAGTATTAGCTTGGGATACCTTTCTCTAACCCTTTCATTCTTTTATCTCTTTGAATTTCAGTTTAGGAAGTCTCCACTGACAGACCTTTAAGCTCACAGATTATTTGCTCAACCATGTCTAGTTTACTGATAAGCCCATCAGTGGCACTCTTCATTTCTGTTAGTGCTTTTTTTTTTTAAAATCAATTATTTCCTTTGGTTATGTCTTTGAGTCCTCATCTCTCTGCTTACAATTATTAATTTTTTCTCACCTGTGGTCTACCTTTTCCATTAGAGCTTTTAGCATAATAATCATAGTTATTTTAAATCCCTTGTCTTATATTTCAAGGACTTATGTCATATCTAAATTTGGTTCTGATAATTGCTTTGGCTCTTCAGATTGTTTTTTTGTTGTTGTTTTGGTTTGTCTTTAGAATGTCTTAGAGGTTTTTGGTGGAGAGATGGACATATTATGTTGGGCAATAGAATCTGAGGTAAATACTCATAGGCCTTTAATGTGAGAACTTAGATTAATCTGGCTAAATGTTGGGCTATACTTAATATTTGTTGTACCTATGGCTACTACAGGCTTCAAACTCCTTTTGTGTTCTTATTTTTGCCCCTACTCTTAGCTTTGGAGTTCTCCACGTGGGTTCTTGACTTTTAACCTTTCTTGGATCACTACATTTAAAGTGGGTATCTTACAGATGAAATACATGTTTTTTAATTTTAATCCACTCTGACAACAGTGCCTTTAAATTACTGCATTTAGATGATTACATTTAAAGTGATTATGGATATAGTTGGATGGATATCTACCATGTGTGTATTCCAATTAGGCATATATTATACTTTTTGAAGTTAACTGAGTTCTCAGATGTTCTATTCTTTTTATTCCATTTTTATATCTAATGTAACAAAAATATTACTATCTTCAAAGTATATTTTGACCTTGTTTACTTCTCTCCACCCTCAGGATAATAGCAAAATCTCAAGCCATATTCGTTTTTTTGGTTAATTGCAATAGCTTCCTAAATGGCTTTTTTCTTATCTACCATTAATCCCCATCAATCCAGTTTTACAAAGAGCAGTCAGAATAATTGTATAAAAATATGAGCCATGCTGGTTTAAAGATTCTTTTTGGATTCCCTATTTCTTTTAGAATAAAATAAATCTTAAACTAGCTTACAAGAACCTCCATATTTTGTCCTCTAACTACTCTAATTACCTTTACAACATTATAACGTTCACAAGTCAAGTTCAATTCTATCCCTTGTTTCAGCTCTTCATATCCACTAAGGTCTCTCCTTTGTCTCTACATCGATAACTCAAATAGAATATCCTTCCTTTAGGTTTCAACATAAATATTGTATTTTTCTGAGGGGATTTATTACTTTTATCCTAATAAAACCCTGTTACTTTTCTATATACACCTGTCATTGTTTTAAATTATGCACTGTGCTTTAATATCTGCGTCTTCAAATATTTTAAGTCACATAAAATCACGCAATGTCCATTTTGTTCACTGCTGTATCCGAAACTTTTTGATATTATGCTTGTCACAAGGAAGGAGCTCAATACATATATAGTGAATTAAATATTATTACCATTTAATGATTCTTGAAATATGCCTGCTGGATATCTTGTATATTTGTTTTCTAAAGGAAAATTAAGTTTGCCTATTTTCGAATAGCAAGTTTCAGATAGCAAACGAACATGGTCAGGCATCCAGCTGAAAATGTAACACAAGAAGATGAAAAGATATGGTAAGACATTTATATGTCATTAATTAGGAAGCAGAAATAAGAGCAAGCCATTCCACAGCCAGTGTTTTGTCAATATGGATGCAAAAGTAAATTTTGATCTTAATTTGGTGGTAAATAACAGCCAATAGGAAACACTAAAAGTGGTGATGTCAGTTTCCACTTTGGAAGTTTCTTCAGTACAGTTTTACTATGCAATCTGTAATAATAGAAGTGCAATCTATTTCTGTATACTGCTTAGAATACATTCATTTTCATGTAAGTCCAAAGTGGAAGTCTTGGAATGACTATTTGAAGTTAGAATAAAATCACTTCTGTTTCTGACAAAATATGGAAGTATATTTAAGAAATCTCAAGGGGAAGGGGAGGAAATAGTTAAAATGCTGGCTAGAATAAAGAAAGCCTATTTCTAAATGGCCAGATGAGCTATCAGAAAAGTAAAGAAAGTGGGGGATCCAAGGCAACAACAAGAAAGCCCCAAACCAGGCAAGTAATTAAGAAGCAACAGTGTTTGCCCTGGCAAACATGCTGGTCCCCATCAACCTACCACCTGTGTTTATACACACATAGAGAACAAGGTTGGGGAAAGAGAAAAATAAAACTGGAAATACAGCATACAGCTAGATTAAAGAAGGGTAACACCCTCAGCAAATACTTAAAAACCTGCCCAAAAGAAGGAAATGGTAGAAATACTTGCCTCTTCTAAGAGAAATTTTAAGCAAGCAGTCACATGAGTTTGGGTTCATAGTAACTATTCATCAAAAAATAATGAAACTGAGAAATTTAAACACTTTCTGAAAATTGGAGGAGAAAAATCTCTAAGTCTGGCTGCCACAGATAAACAAGCAAAGGACATGAGTCTATAATCAAATATTACCTTCCCCAAACACAAACTATGTAAATAATAAACTGCTATGATTAAGGGTCAGTTGAAACAAGTAAACAAAACCAAGAAACCCCACAAAAGACTATCAGACCTAACAAAATGGCAAGTGGTGGTATAAGAAGGTATTTAATATAATTTTTAAAATTAAGCAAGATATAAAAATAAGGAAGAACAAAAGCTGATAAAAATGACAAGACATATATAACCACATGATATTCTTGCCAAAACATTTATGTTGAATTTAATCATGAGGAAACAATCAGACAAAGCCAGATTGTGCAACATTCTACAAGACAACTGTCCTTGATGCTTCAAAAATATAAATGCCATAAAAGGCAAGAGAAAAAAATGAAGGGACAGTGCTAGGTTGTGGCTTCTAAACCTCAGCTCTATTGGCATTTTAGGCTGGATAATTTTTTTTTGTGGGAGACCATCTTGTACGTTGTAGAGAATTTAACAGCATCTACTGTCTCTACCCTCTAGATGCCAATAGCTGTCTCCCCACTTTCTACAAATTGTGATAACCAAACCTGTCTGTGAACATTGCCAAATGTTGCAGGGGACAAAATTGCCCCCATTAAGAAACAGTATTCTAGATTGAAGGTACTACAGAGAAATGACAACGAAATGCAATATATGCTCTTTGACTGAATCCTGGTTTGAAAGAAAATAAGAGTTTATAATTTACAATTCATATGAAATTGGAAAATTTTAAATATTGATTGTAAAGAAGATAATATTGTACTAATGTTGATTTCTTGGAAGATACATGCAGAATTATTGAGAGATAGAATAAGATACTGTAAGTAGCTGCACTCCTGCCCAACTGGCTATAATTCAGAGTTCCCATGACCCTCTCCTTGAATTAATTTGCTCAGAGAATTCAGAGAAACATTTTATTTACTAGGTGACCAGTTTATTATAAAAGGTTATAATGCAGGAACAGCCAGATGAAAGAGATGCACAGGGCAAGGTACAGGCACACCTTGGAGTTATTGTGGGTTCAAGTATCACAATTAAGCAAGTTGTACTATTTTGGTGGTGGAGGGTCTTGCCTTGAACTGTAAAAAAACCCACAACACCTGTGAAGTGCAATAAAGCTAAGCACAATAAAACAAGGTATGCCTGTGTAGAAGAGAGCACAGAGCTTCCATGCCCTCTCCAGGGCACCACTCTACCTGATAATTTCCATGTGTCCACTAACTGGGAAGCTCTTCAAACCCAGTCCTTCTGATTTTTGTAGAGGCTTTATTACATAGGCATGATTGATTACATTATTGACTATTGGCAATCAATTCAACCTCCAGACCCTCTCTGTTCCAGGAGGCTGAGAATAAATCTCAACCTTCTAATCACATCGTTAGTTCCCCTGGCAACCAATTCTTAGGGACTTTCCAAAGGCACTACATTAACTTTAACTCAGGTGTGGTTGAAAGTGGTTTGTTATGAATATCAAGACACTTTTGTTGCTCTTCTCACTTAGGAAATTCCAAGTGTTTTAGGAGTTCTGTGCCAGAAACCAGGGACAAAAACCAAATATGTGTTTCTTATTATAAATCACTATGTCACATTCAGGAAAAAATAATCATGCTAATAACACATGCAAGAAAAAGAGAAAGCATTGAAAATGGAAAGTTGATGTAAAAGTAAACAAATTTGGCTATTAAGACAATCATATTCATGGAGTCAAAAAAAGATATGACTAAAACATTGTACAACAACATTATATAAAATGCATGGGAAATTATAAGCATTACAACATTTTGACAGTCATATTGCATTGATGAAGGACAATGTTATCAATTTATTTTACAGTTTTTAATTTAAATGTGCATGTTACACTATCTAGAGATAGCACTAAAACAGTAGAAGTAGACACAACTGCCCAGATGGTAAGTGAAAAAAAAACAAAACTAGCTAAATTTTATAAAGTTATCCAATCCAATAGACAGCAAAAAATGAGCAAAAACCCTAAGTGATACCAGACAAATTTAGTGGAAAAAAAAATCAAAAACAAAACAAGGTGATAGAAAATCTATCTATTTTCTATAGAGCTAACAGAGCTATATGACTCTCAAGCCAAAACATACTTTGAGACAAACAGCATTATTAGTGATAAAAAAATCATCATGCAAGGCTAACATTTTTAATTAACTTGGAAGGTACAATAATTCTTAAACTAGTGGCAAACTAAAATGCAGATCCAAAATACACAAAACAAACAATTCAAATAAAACTGACAGTAAAAATTATTAAATCCAACATGGTAGAAGGAGATATTAACACATCTCTCTCATTGATAGATCGTGTAGGTCTAAAAGCTAGGAACAACATCATACAGATTAATAAACCTAACACTGCTTGCACAAACAAAAGCTGAAGAATAAATACACTTTTCTCTTGATTCCTTTCTCCCACTTCCACCAACTCTACCACTAAGATACAGGGAAGATTCATAAAATTTGATTGTATACTAGGCTAACAGCAATTCCAAAGGCATTTCAAGAAATTGATATCATACAGACTTCATTCCCTGGCCACTACAAATTAGATTAGAAATCAGTGAGGATGAAAAAACTTACAATGTTAGAAATTAAATAAAAAACTGACTCAGTATCAAAGAAAAAATTATAATAAAATTTCAAATATACTCAGAAGTAAAAAATATGAAAATGGTACATATAACTTATTGGAAGCAGGAAAAACAGTGCAGAAACAAAAAAGTATTTACTTAAATATTAGAAAAATTAAATGTGAAAATAAATTAGGCAGAAAGTTAGAAAAAGAAAAGTAAATGTAAAGAAAGTAAAAGAAAATAAAGCTAATAAAATAGAAATTCAATATTTTCAATTGTTATCAATAGAATCAATAGTTAAAACCATCTCTTTGAAAAGGATAATAAAATACAAAAACTTTTTAAATCAAGGGAAAAATGAAGACACCAACAATATTTAGAGTGAAAAAGAAAACAACTGCAGCTGCCATAGAGATTAAAAGAATACAAAAACATGAAAACATTTATGTCACTATGTCTGAAAATGAGGGGAAATGGATACATTCTTAGAAAATTCGAAATTACTAAATCTGACTCCCAGAAGAAATAAAAATTTTGACTGCTATGGTAACAGAATAAGTGGTTTAAAACCTTCCAATTTCAGGAGAAAATGTGCTCTCAGAAGGTATCTCGTACTTAGGAGGAGGCAACAAGGAAAGGAAAGGAAAAAGAAGTAAACTGAGAATAAGGAATGAGGTAAAGCTAACCTTGGCTTCATCCAGGCGAAACTTGGAAGCGTAGTCACACAGCAGCGTCTTCAATCAAGAAAGCCAAGCTTTTGTTCCCGCGGATTTATTGGCTAGCCTTGGGTAGAGGGCCTAATTTCCTAGATACATACTGGCTGAGGTCTGCCGAGGGCGATTTCTCAGAGGCCACAGGTGTAAACCATTGGCTCTAGCACTTGCAGCAGGTGCTGAACCAGCCAGTAAAGGGGATGTGAGCAGAGCACTAACAATCTGTTGAGAGTTTTTGCACCATTTGAGGTCTTTCCAAATCTCATGGATGAAGATCCGGAGCAATATGTCACCTGTGTGTGAAGACGATCCCTATTTTAATAGTATTATCAGGATCTTTGAAGTAAATGTATCTCTAGAGGGAATCAAGATAAACCCAACTCTGAAATTTCTAGTAAATACATAGACATACATCAGAAAATCACCTTACTGGTGTATAAGAAGTTCCTTCGTATACATGCAGAAGGGCTTAAATGGACTAATAGGAATTTTACAGAGCCTAGCAGATGCATCTTATAATTTCACTGTTATACACGTGTAGCCAAATAGCAAAATGGGACTTTTTTATTTCAATTTCAGGTGAGACCATGAAAGTCAAGAACAAAATAATTGGCACCATCTCCCCAATGTTCCAAAGACCTATGCTGGACTTGCAAAAGGAGTGCCCTCAAAGTGGTCTGGGGACCCTTCATCCAACACCCACAGACAAATAATGGAAGATTAAAGTCAAAGAACAATGGGAAGATAAAAAAAAAGAAAAGAAAAAAAATCTGAGAGTGTTATAAAAGTTTCCCAACCCCCTCTCTTTTAAACTGTAATCCATGTCCTTCCTTTGAGAAATGGGTAGAGGCTGTATCCTCCTTAATTCAAGACCCCAGAGGAGCCTTTCAGAGATACTCAGAGTGCTTGTATTGTGACCACTAGAATTGAGGACATAGTGAGTTACTATCTGACTCCCATTTAGGAAATCTGAATGTGATAGGCAGTGTGGCTCCGAGTCATAAGAGCAGGGAAACAATGAGGTACACTGAAAACAAACTTCTAGTGCAATCTGTGGAGAAAACATATGCGGTTCCAGAAGCTCAAATGTGTATCACAAGAGAAAGAAAGCCTAGAGCCATCTGAAATGGGACTCTGCTCAAGCCAGCCATAAACCATTAAGGGGCCTCAACAAAAAATAGTACATGCAGGGAACACGCAGAGCTGAGTGGTGGTGTCCTAAGAAAGTCATCTCATTTCTCCCCACCATGGGAGTTCCAGCTGGATGTTCTTGAAAAGGGTTTTTATTCGTTTGTTTATTTAATTTATTTTTAAATCTACAAAAGTAGCCAAGGGGACCAAAAGCCAAGTTTCAATATACCTCTAGTATGGTATAAAATCATGTCTCTTGATAGGACTCTTTCTCCTAAATCACTCTCCCCACCCAGGTAAAACAGTTGAAGGGGTCTGAATAGGGATAGTAGGAGTTGGAGCTAGGAAAGAGGGAGTAGTCTGCCCATGCCCTCCTCCTCCTCCTCCTCCTCCCCTCCTCCTCCTCTTCCTCCTCCTTCTCCTCCTCCTCTTCCCCACCCTCTACCTCCTCCCCTTCTGCTCCTCCTCCTCCCCTCCTCCTCCTCCCCACCCTCCTCCTCCTCCTTCTCCTCCCCCTCCTAGGATGAGCCCTAGTCCAATATAACTGGTGCTCTTATAGAAAGAGGAAGATTCGGACACAGCCACACATTTAGGGAGAACACCACATGAAAATTAAGACGGCCGTCCAGAAATCAAGGAGAGAGACCTCACAGCTCTCAGAAGGGAGCAATACCTTCATTTTGGACTTCTTGCCTCCAGAGCTATGAGATAAGTCATCCAGTTATTAAGTCTGTTGTTAAGTCACCCAGTTTGCAATAGCAGCCCTAGAAAACTAATAGTTATTCATTGATACAGGTAGTTCCTTTGTTTTAATTGCTAATTTATTTTTGTCATTTTTTGTTTTAATCATTGGAAACTTTAGCTCAGTAATTTTCATCATTTTGCTCATAAATTTAGATTGTTCCATGCTTCAAATCCTGTGGTTGCTTCTTCCCATTGCAACAACATTAAAAATTCAAGCTCTCTAGCATGATCCACATATCCCATGTGACCTGGAGATTGCTTATATCTCTGAACTCAAATCCTTCCTTTTGTCCCCTTCTTTGCCCCCTTTAGCCCTACTGCCCAATTAATCCAAGTTCATTCTGTTCTCAGGACCTTGGCATACAACTTTCTTTTATGTTTTGGAACTAACTACCATAGCTAATAAAATCTCAACTCTCGCCATTGGTAACTACCCCATTATTGTATTTTATTTTTTTCTTTACAATTACTTATTCCTGAAATAATTTTATTTACCAGTGTGCTTACTGTCTCTTCTCTCTCTCTTAGAATTTAATCTCCTTGAGTAGCAGGACTGTCATTCTCATTTTTTCCCACATCTTAGTGGCATGAGACAGAAAAGTTACTCGATCAATATTTTTTGAGTGATTAACTCTAAAATGAACAGGATGACCTAAATTATTCCCACTTTTAAAACTAATTATTTATACTTTTTACATTTTGTTTATTAACCCAAGTATAGTGGCTAGACCTTTTTTCAAAGCAACATTATCATTGCACTCCACTACACTGATTAACAGGCCAGGCGGGCTGGATGAAAGTCTACATACAACACTCAAGTCTTCCTAATATGTGTTATCTGGTCAATCTCTAGCATGTGAATTCTTGTGAGACTAAAAGTATAAAATCTAAAAGAACTGAATTCTAGATCTTTCATGAATTTTTTTTGCATCAGCCCCAAGAAAGTCTAGAAATATTTGATTTCTTTTTTTATTCTTTGGATACCATTTGATACGTGCTCACAATAGTGTTACTATTGCCTCCAAAGTTAATTTCCATTATTGTACGTACTACTGTCTCAGTAATGCTTGCTTTCTTCCATTCATGTGTTCAATACCACCTTCTCATCATATTTTTCTCTCCTTCAATTATTTTAACTTCCACTAATGCAAGTATGTATTTTGTTTTCCTAATCCATCCTGCTTCCAGTCTCCATTGTGAATATTAAATTGTAACCTATATTATTAACATATATCCAGGTTAATGAGTATTAAGTGCGAATGTAAGAGCAAAGGAATAAGAGTCTAGGAAATAATTGTATTACTAACAGTATCCTTCATGCTCATAAATCAAGCAAGAGATTAAAATAAGTGGTATTATAATAGCAGTGTATCAGACTTCAAAATTTTAGTTGACGAGTTAAATTAATATCTAAAGTTTGAAGAAAATTAAATTTCCTTTCTCTTTCTCTCACTATGTTTTCTCTTGTGTTCTCATGAAACATACATAAATTCACTTGAATAATTATAAATCAAAATGGTATGGTACAAACTTCTGGAGCTCAGGGTATAAAAGCACTCCTTGAGCCCTTTCTATATTCATAGTACAGAATCCATAGCTCTGCAATTTAACTCAAATTTAACAATTGGATATTTACTCAGTAAAGTTCTCTGTGTTAAATACTTTACAAGTCATGGCTACTTGAACCACAGTCCTAAAATAGTTGAGAAGACAAAGCTAATATTGACAAAATACTTCAGATATCATATAAATTAATATAAAATACTGTACATAAATAAAATAACAATAGAGTCAGCAGATTTTATTTAAGTAGAAATAGTTGGAAAAGTTATATTTTTCTAATATTTTAAAGGTTTTTTAAAATTTTATAATCTATATCCCCACCTATTCCAAAAAGATTTGCAAACACCAACTTTGAAGAAATACTTTTGACTGGTTAAATTTAGCAACACTTATTTAACTAATGTATACAAATAAGAATGCAATTAGCTTGTTTTGTTAATGAATGTATTTGCAAAAAAAATGATGGTACAGGAGAAGTAGCACATATTTTTTCTATTGTAAACCACCACGTATAAAACATTAATTCTGCTAAGATTAACCCCTGTGCTTCAAGAAAGAGCTGTATACAAAGAATTCCACCCCAACTTGGATGATCTCAAGACCTCTCTGAAAAGTCTTCACTACATTTCCTGGCACTCTGCTAACTTAATGTCTTTTCAAGCTTTTGTGGTGCACAGACAGGCATTCCCTACTCTCTGCCGGGAAAAATAACTGGGCGCCTCAGATCACCCCCCATGAGCAAGGATTCTTAAATTGGATCCATTACCATTCCAAGCCAGGGCCTGGACTGGAAGTTCTCAAACACCATGCTCTTCAGCTACAGTTCTGAATGGAATGGTATGCCTGACTTCTCCCTGTTGCGATCTGTTTCTCAAAGTAAAGTTATTACAAACAGCCAGGGGGCTCCATTTAAGCACATGGTGACTTGGAAAGTGTATCTATGTCTGTACTGTATCTGTACTGGTTTTCATGAATATTTGAACAGAAAGCAGGCAACAGTAAAGGAATCCATCCTACAATCAGGTTTAATGTCCAACTTTACATTGCCAGTCTCAAGGTGGCATTTTGGCATGAAACTCAATTGTCTCTTAGAATAATTTGCATTGGGATTATGGGCTAAATGTTCTCAAAGTGTCTAAGCTATAATTCTTTATGAGACTATACTCTGGCATTTAACTATAGCATATGCAAGCCTAACTTAGAGGCTCAGTCTTTACTTTTGTCCAAATTCTCTACACAGTGCCAGCCAACTTTTAATGAAAAGCATTGCTTCATGACATGATTTACTTGCTTGCATTTTTTTTTCTGGAGGGATTTTTGCTTTGCATTAAATATAAACTAAACTTTCGCTAAGACTTCTGCCATCAATTATAATTCTATTTGTAAACAACCAATCTTCTAAACACCCAATGCTATGCAAAGATAAAATGGTAATAAATCTAATTTGTCTTGCGCCATGCTATAATAACTGTTTAGCTCATACAGAATTACCTTCTGTTGTATGAAGATTATATTTCAAAGTCCATTGGATTGGTGTCTTTTATGGTGAACCACACAATGCTGAAACAAGACACAAGACAAGGAGGAAAAGAGATGAAGATAAAAGAAGAGAAATGTTGAAAGGAAAAAAAAATAGAGAAAATGTGTGGAGAAAGAAAAGTAAGGTTACTAGAAACTGCAGAAGCTACATTATCTGTTTATAACGTGGCTATAATACTACATTGGTCAGCCACCATAATGTAAAAGGTAATGTTTAAGAATTTTATATGCTTTGCAGAACTATAAAGGGAGTGTGAGTGGATTTTAAACATTTTGATTAGCACCGCAAAGATTTTAATGCTTTATTTAAACAGTTTGCTATGGGGCAAACACATTTGGTAGACAAGTAAAATGAAAGCATGGGCATCAGTTTCTCTGTTTTCTATTAAGTAATGTTGCGAAGTAAGCAGAAGTTGGATTCAGATATCAGATAATTATCTCCACACTGTGTGTCACAGTAAATAATTTTAATTGGTTTAACTTCAGGGACCATTACTGGCCTAATTAGAAACATGAAAAGGCTACAAGTATTAGGAAATATCCTGAAGGAATGAGAACATTAGCAATTCTGTCAAGCCATTTTTAAAATAAGTACACAGTAGCAGCCACATTTCAGTGAAAGTCAGGGTACTTGAAAGGTGCTTTTAGGAAAACAGTGTGCCTGTGAGTTTGTAATAAGAGATCTGTAACAGGAAGCATAGAAACTGGGTAACAGGTTGACATGTATGCTATTACTGTGTTAAAAACGTACTAATCTTGTTCTGACTACTATTTTTAAAAGATGCAAGTTAGTTTCTTTGTATCCTTCCTCAGGCTTTCTAGGCACATACAAATGAATATGAATCTGTATTCTAATTTTTACATCTCTTTAAAAGAAAAGGGGAATAAACAAAGGGGCGAGGGGGAAGGGAGAGGACTAGGTTTGGGACCACCAGTACCTGGTAGCCCAAACAAAACTTGCCCTGTTTTACACTGAAAGTTGTGTATGGGGAAATTTTTTATCCTGGGGCTAACCAGGATGGTTGACCACTCCAGGCCTTCTGTGCACTGTCCAGAACCAATATATTTGGGGGCTGTTTTTCTATCCATATGAAGATTTTTCTCATTCTTTTTTTTAATTCTTTAATAATTTTGTGGAGGCACCACTATGTATGTAGTTCAGGACTCCCTTGCTGATGAATATTTGAGGTTTTTGGTCTTGGTGTTGTTTTTATATTTAAATTAAAATTTATTGGGGTGACAATGGTTAATAAAATTACATAGATTTCAAGTGTACAATTCTGTAATACATTATGTATATATCACATTGTATGTAGCGATAGATAATGCTTGCCTGCTTTAACTTTTGGTGGGGTGGGCAACTGGGTAGATGAAGGACTGAGATCAAGGAAAATTATTTAATTCTATGTATAGTTTAAAGTTTTTTACCCATGTGGACTTGATAGCTATTTAGGAATTAAACAAGCAAACAAATAAAGAAAAATAAACCAAAAAAAAGTCAGAAATGAAAAAAAAAAAAGATGCACGTTAACCTTTTCAAAGTAAAGGAATAGTAATTGAGGTTGGGTAAATCCTTATTGAGAGTATGTTTGACTTACTGAAAGGGAAAAGGCTCTTTGAGTAAAATAGTTTTACCCAAACACTTTCAGCATGCAGGGCAGTTGTACTGAGCTGAGTCTTATCCTGCATGTTTACTATGATCTTCTCCACCTCCATATCACATGATTCATAAGAAACAAATGGGCATTATTCTTTAAACCATATGTATACATTATACATACTGATTTGTGTGTATGACATAGTTCATATTTAGAAAATGGCTTTATTCTGAATGAAATATGAGATACTATGTTCATTAGGTCTGAAATTATGCTAACAACAAATAGCTCAGAACTTTCAGTCAAAGAGTAAGATCTTTACATCATAAAAGATAACTAGAATGCCATATATATTTAAATGCACATATGTTATCAGGAGTTTCTAATCAATGATCATTTAGCACAATTTTGTCCTTTTTCATTTGTAATCTAGTTTTTAGTTTTCCGTTTTTTCAAATTGCTGATGGTAGGTAACACTTGACCAACTATCCCATGTGGGGTATAAAGATTTTGAATGAACAATCCAAGCTTAAAGTTAACAAAATCAACCATATTTTTAGGCATTTTTGTTTATAGATTTTAAGTGTTTTAATTATTTTTTATTAGTTTTTTTATAATTGCTTATTATTTTTAATTGTCTTAAATGCAAAGACTAGAGATACTAACTAGGAAAAAGAAGGCATGGTAAACTATGTATTGTTTTAAGAAAGTAAACATTACCAGAGAAGAGTAAATTTTATAATTGTGTACCTTTGATACTTGGGCTCACTGTCAAGTTTCACATGTTATTAATATAACTGAATATTTAAAGGATTAAGAAAACCAACAGTTCCACCAAAATTTGTAAAAAAAAAATGCATTTGCATGTATGGGGCCAGCCTGGTGGCATGTTGGTTAGGAGTTGACTTGGGACGCCAGCTCTGAGCAGCAGGGTCCCCGTTCGGATCTCACATTAGGGCCAGCGACCCTGCACGCTCTACAGCTAAGGTGGTGAACAACAGCTCGACCTGGAGCTAGGCTGCCATGAGTTGCCGGTGACAGCGTAGGCTGCTGTGGGACTGGCCAGCAGCAGGCATGAGCTTTCCTGAGCTGCCGTGAGCAGCCGTCCAATGGGCAGTGAGCGACTGTCTCACCCGGGAAGAGTATAATGATAATACCAACATGGGCGTCCTCCACAACTAGACTGAAGAACCAAAGGACAGCAAATTGTCTGTTCCCTTTCCCCGATTCCCCAAAACTGTTCCCTCCCCCAATTCCCCAATAAAAAAAAATCTAAAAAAAAAGTATGTATGTATATAAGAACCCACATCACAGCTCCTCCCGATGCATATCCTCACAGACACACCTCATGGACACACATTTATTCATGAATGCACAAAACCCCATTTCTACAGTCTGTGCATTTACACTGAGTGGCCTAAAACAATGCCACCAATTATCATAGCTATCATGATAATATTTGTTTGTTTTGAAATTTTGGCAAATTTTTATTTGACTTACATACAAGCATATGCTAATTTAGAATCAAATTTTCATTAACAAGATTGTAACAAATTATCTTTGTTTTCATGGAAGACTATAAAATGGGGATAATTCTATGAAATAATTTTTAGCTACAGAACAGATTAATAGCTTGTAGGTTTGTTAAGGGAAACACACACACACACACACAAATTGTTGATAATTATAAAATAATACTGTACTTACTGCCTGCTCACATTTCATATTTCAATTATCTTCCAAATGTAGAAGAGGTATGGGGGGGGATGAAGGGGAGAATTGAAATGTGATTGCTTGTACAAATATACATGCTCATATGCATACACAAACATACATACATATGTTCATATATTTTAGCTTTGCCCATATGTTCCAAAAATAGCAGCCTGGAAAATTTGTACCAACACCTCCTGCTCTCTGAGTAAGGATACGAATAAAGACAAATTTACCAGTACCCAAGTTACTCAGGAAGAGAAACTATTTCAGGACACTTCATTCTTTTAAGTCACTGAACATTGCAAAGCTGCCTTACCATACCAATTTACTACTCAAAATGCCAGATTTATCCCTTAAAGAAGTTTGAGATTACCTTCTCTAATGTCTTTTTCCTCAAAATAAACTGCCTGTCCCTATATTCCAGGACCCAGGTAAAGGAACAAAGGTGCAGATTGTGGTATGGACCTTAGTTTAAGACATTTCCCTCTAAAATATGAAGAGGATTTTTGGGCAAAGGCAACAATGATTCCATCATATGTTTCACTATGTTTTCTGATCATTTCTCTTTTTATGTATATGGCTAATAATTTTCATTATAAAAATAATGTTACAATTCTTCAGAATATGCCCTTGAACTCAGGAAACATGAATTATATAGTAGAGTAAGCATGGCTATTAGCCCTGACAGACCTGGTTTAGATATCTGGCTTCATCTTTTACTACCTATGTCATTATTGGATATCAGTTTTTTTAATCTGTAAAATGAAGGTAATAATTGAGTTGCAGGGGAAAAAGCGAAATACTATATATAAATCACCTGGCTTACAGCAGTTTAAACAAAATATTCCTGTTAATACTATGATTCTGTATTACCCTTTAAGGGTCTCTTTTTATAATTTAGACATTATCACCAACTGGTTGTAAAGCTCTTGCTTATAGAGTACAGGTCAAGACGCTTCAGATTCTTTCACGCGTTCAGGTAACTTGTCTCTCCTGTAAAAGCATCAAGTCTGTGATAGGAACCTCATAAAGACTCCTTCTCTTTGGCCATTGCGCCTCCTTCCAATCCCCATGAGGTCCTGCAATTATGTTCATACAATGTGAACTCCCCATTTTCATCTTCTCTCAATCCCCTGCCTGTACCCACCAGTCACAGGTCTGGGAGTGGGTATCAGGTCCTAGAGTGACAGATTGGAGTCCCTTTCCCAAACCCCCAACACATGGACAAACTTAATTAGCTCATGTACTACAGGGCTATCACTCATGAAGGAATATGGTAGAACCCAGAGAGTAAAAAAGCAATCAATTTCTTTCAGAAGCTGTTAGTGACTATATTCTCTATTATGTCAAATGGGACAAGCAAAAGAATCCTGTACGCAAAGGGGGAAAATACATAGTCAGAGAGGAGTAAAAATAAAAGATGAAGGGAGTGCTAGCGTGGGTTCTATTAAGCCTTCCTGTTCAACTCTGTTCCTGTACTTGTCTCCTTATTGTAAGTTCCAAACACTACCTCCTCCGTTTTGGTTTTGTTCAGTTCTTGCAAACAAAAGAATTTCTACTTATGTAATTCTATACTAAACTATAGCATTAGTATTAATGAAATAATTCTATAAGATGAAATTAATTTTAGAAATAATTTTGTAGTAATGGAAAGCAATTTCTACCACTTGCACTCATAGTAGTTTGTTTTGTACTTTGCAGCCAAGTACCTATTGAAATAGAATTCCTAGGCTAAAACAATAGACCAATTGCCTTTTAATGTAATCTGGAGGTATCCACTGACTCTTTCCCATCACTTGAGATCTGAAAACTCAGGGATCCTGGCAGGCCCTATAGATATACATTGCTAATAATCTGTTAAGTCTTTAGGGTAGAGGTTAGTATTAGTGCAATTTACTGCATGAAGCAATGAGACTTCTTAATTAAAGGCTGTGCTTGGGTAGCTTTATAAATGGATTGAAGTGGGATTCTATAAACTCTTCTGCTTCCACTGTCCCCTGGTACAAATGAAAGGCAAGAAGTAATGGGGGTGCTACCCCTTAGAAGCTTGCTTCTTATAGATTATTTTATTCATAAACAGACATTTTTCTCTAGACTCCCTTAGATTTCTTTAAACTCACTATTTTTTATTCCATATTTCACAACTAGCCTCTGAGATCTTGATTAGGCTTCCTGTAAGACCTTCTTAGAGTACTGATTCTCAGGCTTGATAGTGGATCATGGGTTAACTGGGAAACTTGTTCAAAATACAGATGTCTGAGCCCCACTGTACAGATTATTTTTCAATACTTTGAAGATCACCCAAGAATCTATAAAATTTTAACATGTACCTAGGTAATTCTGATGTACTCAGTCCATGAACGACAGTTTGCAATAAACTGTTCTAAAAAAATTTGTTTTTTCTTTTGTTCATCAGACTTTTAAACTTAGAGAACCTAACATACTGTGGTACACACAATCATTTTTAACATTAATTTACCCAAATTAAAACTGATTGCACTAAAGATTTTGACTATCAAAAGAATAAAGTTAATTGCTTGGTTATGTAGAATTTCAAGCCTTAAACATATTTTTATATGATGCCAGTCCATAACCTGAACAAAAACAATAGTAACAGTGTGCTTAAAAAAAGATTTATAAAAGTATTGCATTGCAGATAACTATAAAAAGGCAATACTTATCTATTACTTTTAACAGAGTTCATCATATATTACATCAATTTTCAAAATTAGATATTTGTATTTGGTCTAAAACTCTGCAAGAGAATTGTTAGTTCCATTGTAGTAAGTGCAAGATAGTGATGCTGCTGTTATCAGAATCATTATAAGAATTCATTATATTTGTGTGTACAATTTATTAAAATATCCAATCAAAAACACAGATTTTTTTGTTTTGTCAATGGATGATTCCTATTCATAAAGGAACTTATTTAAATAATTTTTGTAGAGTCTATGTTGATAAAGTATTTATCTGGGATACACACAATAAAATTATTTAAACCTTTAATTCCATGACCCCTATGTGGAATTTAATATAGAAGTCAATGTACTGTACCTGTAATATGTTCTCTAAGGAGAAATATAATTGTAATTGAAGACATTTACAGTGTCTTTTATATATTAACCTTATTTTTATAACTTCGTGGGTATTCAGCAAACTAAGTATAAGTTCATAAATTTATTTAACAATTTATAAATATAAGTTATAAAACAAATCGTTACATGTGGGTAAATGTTAAAATAAAAATGAGAAAAACTTGTTACTTCTATTTTTTTCATCACAACTGCAGCTTCCAAAGTGTAGCATGACATAAATTGCTTTCCTTGTCTCCATGGTAAATGGAGTTGATTTCTTAAATGATACAAGTAATCCATGATCACAGCAGAATACCTTAGAAATTTAAATTCAATTTTCAATTACATCTTAATGTCTACATATATCTTAATTCATTTAACCCATTTTCTATCATCACATTTATGGCATTTCTTGTTTCTGGCCATTACAAACAGTGCTTTAGTGAACATCCTTATACATCCACTTTGGCAACAATAACACAATTATTTCCTTATTCTAGAGTAAAGTAATCACTGCATTAAAATATATCTATATTTTAAAAGCTTTTGATTGATAATAAATAGTATTGTTTTTCTAGGAAGTGTTTTAAATGAGACTACTGATTTCTTCAAAAATTCATATCTTTGCCTTACATCTTTGCTAAAGTTCTGGGGTTTTTTTTTCTTTTTTTCTGTTTATATTATTGGATATTTTTCTTTGTGAAACTGAAATATATTTTGTTCAGTTTCAGAAACATGTGTGGAGTACTTGAGGGTCCTGCTCTTTTGTTTACACATTGGATTCTTCACAGCACTAAAATTCATCAGATGGTGAATACAGAAGAGATGAGGAACTATGAAGCTTATATCACCCTGGGGTTTGTTCTCAAATAAGTACCCTAATAAATTAAAAGTTACTGTATTATATATGACTTATCATTCTTCAAATTATAATTTATTAAAATGTCAACGATACTGTAATAGTCTTGAATGGTTTTTGTCTTTGAAGTTTCAGAAGTTCCTATGTGACTTGGTTAAGGGTCTGTGGACATTAAACATCATTCATTCATTTAAGTGGCATTTATTTTACATCTAACATATGCTAGAAGCTTTTGGGTATACACCGTAATAAAAAAGTACCATATACACAGAGGAAAACACAAATAACCATACAGAGCATATATGTTTAGTGTCCTACTAATGGTACAAGCCACTATGCATTTCAGAATTCAGAGAAACTAAAGTCTACTGTGGGCTGGAACAGCCACAGAATGGTTGGAGCTGGTGCTGTATATTTAAGGAAGTATAAGATTAGGCTATTGAGTGAGGGTAGTGAGGAGAAAAGGCATAATAAGGTAGGCATGAGCAAGGCATACTTGCAGGAGACTAAATAGATATAATTAACAGAAAGAAAGCATATGTAAGGAATAATAAAGGGTACACTTGAAAATATAGATGAGAGCCAAAGTATGAAAGGTCCAAGTGGAGAGTTAAAGGCTTTGGTTTTATATTCCAGATCTTTGAAGATTTTCGAGTACTGGAATAAGTTGTGATATTTAAGATAGAGGAATCTGACAATATGATATAGAGGAATTATTTAGACTTTTATTTTTATAATATAAATATGAGGTCATAAGGATCAGACGTAAGACAATGGCACTAATAAAAGAAAGGTATGGCTCTAAGGAGAAGAAAGGTTATTGTTTACAAATTGAAAAACAGAAAGAAAGAAAGAAAAAAGTAAAAGAGGACCGAGGAATGACTCACCTGAGAGACAACGAAAATAAAAATAACTTATCACAAATGGAGAATACAGGATTTGGGTCAGATGAGCTAGCTTTTGATTTGTTTAACTTGAGGTGATAACATGAGCCTGGAATTGAAAACCAGACACTATAACTGAAAGATCAGGGGAGATCAGGCCAATTCATTGTGAATCTTCATGATAAAAGAAGACATGATACTAAATAAACTCACTGAAAGAAAAAACAAAAGTTGTAAGATTAGACTTGAATCTTGGAGAAACATTATGGGTGGTAAATGGGGAGAAGTGAGGTTGGAAGAGGACTCTAGAGTACTCAAACTTTGGTAATTTCTGTCAGGTGGCCCCAAAGCATCCAGGAGATAATTTTTCCTGTAACATATGGGTGAGCAGTCACTAACAAAAATAATTTTCAGAATTGTGTATTAGCCGAAGTTAACTTTGATTGCTTTTATTTCTGAGACAGATGTCTTCTACCCTCCAGGAAACTGATTTATATATACTGTTCTATGACTATCCAAATCATTTCTTTATAACTTCACTAAGTCTTGAGTTTCCCCATCCTTCAAACTCTATAATATTATCTGTCTTGCCCCTCTCTCTTCTCTCATTGTAGTCAAAGAGTTGAAGAGGGAAACAATCTGATTCTCAAGTTAAAGCTCAAAAATTAAGAGAAATTGTTCATTTAAATAATCTCAAGAGGGTATAAAGACACTTCCACTAAGGCAGGTGGATCTCTAATCCATGTACTCTGATAGATCTTCAAGCTGTAAGTCTCTTCTCCAAAACCATTACTTACTCAAGCAAAACACTGCCAACACTAGGATAGTTAAAGTGTCTAATATGCTCACTGCTGTAGAGTTACTAACCAGTAAAACCTACTTCAGTCATGTTAAAGTGGACAAATATCTAGAAGGTTCTTCGAGATTTTCTAGAACAATTTGGGAGCAGAAGCAAAGAAAGTAAATGACAAATCAGAGAAGAATTGAGTTGAGGGTTAGCCATGAAAGATTAAGGAAAAAATAGCATTCTAGAAGAGAGGCTGAGAAGCCCTGAACTTACTAGTCATGGTGCTCCAGTTGGGCAGCATTGTACAAATGAGTTGGGCTAATTGAGAGGGACTACATGAATGGAGTCCTTGAAGTACCTGGTGCTGATAACTGGGCATTCTGAATGGAGGCATGTTCAGCAAAGAAGTTGGAGTTGAAGAAGGGTAGATTTGGAATTTAAAGTCCTGTTTCGAAGTAAAGAAATAGAGGGTGTGGTCATGCTGTTGAGAAGGCTGATGTGGAATGAGAAAAAAAAGTTGAATTAATGGAAAGTGGAGAATGGTGAGGCTTAGCTGTTAGATGGGCAATTTGAATGCATGTGGAAATCACAGGATGACAGGATTACATAGGTTAAAATGAAAGCATGATATATTTCCTAAAGGTATTTATTAAGAAGAACATTAAGTGTGCAAGACAATAAGAGCAATACTTTTGACATCTATTTCCCCCAAATTTTCTTAAGATATTTTATGATTGTAAAGAGTCATATGTTTAAGTACATTGGAAAATACTGAGTTAACAAAGAAAGCCAAGTTTCTTTTCTGCTCTGCATTAGGCATTTTTACCAAGAAGGAAAGGCATATTATGCATTGTGATTAACAAAAATATTCCCCCCCTCCCCTGCTCTCCAGACCTCTCAAGAAACTGGCAAAATGTTGCTTTAGTTGCCCTGGAGAAGTTGACTGCATCCTCTGAAAGAGGAAATAGAAGTAAGGCTTTAATGACTTTGGCCACAGGGAGTTTGACACTGAATCAAAGGAAGGTTTATAGGAAAAAGTAACTCAAAGGCAATTTTATATTAGTGGCATGATTTTTTTTTGTCACCAGGTGAAGAAGAAAGATGGAGTGGAAGGCCTGCCTAGGAAGGACTGAGGAACACAGAGGCTGAGGTGGGTTCCACTGTAAGTGAGAGGAGCAAGCATTGGACATGGACCTTAGTTTCAGTGTATCAATAGTAAAGGAAGAAGATTGAGAATAAACTATATGAGAATCAATATAAAGGACTGAAAATAATTTAAGAGTATGAGTGTTTGGGTTATACATAAATGAGAAACTATAGAAAACAGAATCACCGTAATTAACCTTCCATTAAAAAATTACACTAACATGCAGATATGCCTATTTCTAAATCATCACAAGACTTAATGATAGGAATAGTACTCAAGGAAACAGGGTGGCAATATTTTAGGTCATATTATCGTGGATAGAGATATATTACAACTTGGGTCCACCCATCTTCATCTAAATATCTATGGTGAGAAAAATGTTTTTCATTTCATAATCAATTCTTCAAATTAAAAAATGTTAACAAATAATTTCACACTTTGATTTTCCTACTTGATTTTCCATTTAAAAAAGAGAAAAAAAACAAATAAATATTAACTTGGTTTTCACTGTTCCATTTGGGCTCCTGTTTTTTGTCTCTATGAAGTGATTCACATATTTATGCAAGACTTTTCCAAATGCTCTAGCAGTGTGAATTGGGGTTTATATCTGTGACTATCTCCAACTTTCTTTATCTGTCCTATGCAGCAGGTTTCTTATCTGACAGCCTTATAATTATGAAAGAAACTGCATATTAATGATTCAGTGCTTACATAAACAACTGGCCTTGGAGAAATCTAATGAAGCAACTTCGTAGGATTTGATTTTACCTAATTAAATGTAAATGATGTTAAATGTTGTATATGCCAGGGTTTCTATAGAACCATATGAATATTTTTATGTACACAAAGCATTGTGAACTCAGAGTTTTTAACATTTATCATCTAATTCAGCTATTAAGATAATATGGTTTGACATCAGATATGCTCTATGAATGTGAGGGGCCAGCACACATGTGCACACTAAGTGTTTATGTATGCAAGGTACAATTCTCAATTGCTGTTTTTTTAATTTTTTTTTATTTTTTAATGCTTCTCCTTTGAAGTTGGCAGCTTGTACATTTTTATCTGAAGGTTTGAATCTGCATCATGCTTTGAAGGAACAAATGGCCTCCATGTGGTGTTTGGTTTTCTCTTGCCCATCTCTATTACCCTGTATCAGTATAAAATTTATTCTGACATAGTTTTTTTTACTTAAACATATGCACCTGATCTTTTCCACTGGTTCTATGCTAACACATGCCTCCATTTAGGGATATGTAAAGGATTGGCTTTTAAAACAAGATGGTAATGTTATTCAGGGAAAAAAGTAATTAAATTTACATATTAGAATAAAATGGTACTTCCACCCTTTGGGGATGGAGGATGAAAAACTATTACTTTTTGGTGTGTATGTTAATTTTGAAAACAATATAAACAAGAAAGTGCCTAGTTTATAAAGTGTTACTCAGCACATAGACTTTAAAACTATTTTGCCAAAGAAGATTAGACTAATGACCTCTCTTAGAGATAAGTAGCTCTGAGCCATTCCCCATTTCTTATTCAATGTGATTTTCTTTTCTTTTCTTTTCTTTTTGAGTAGTTGCATGTATTGATGATATGGTTATATAAATGCAGTAGGCCATAAATGAAACAGAGGAAATGTTTGGTGTAAAATAATGATGAATCAGAAACTTTGCATTTCTTAGCACTGGAGTCCCTAATCAACACAAATAGTCATCCTGGTCTTTATGGTCCTATAATGGTTCTATTATAATTATTTTTAATGTGAATCAATAAAAAATCTGGCCAAGTTAACTAATAAAATTTTTCTATTGGCCTTTATTGGGCATCCCTTTATTTCTTTAGTGATTGAGTGAAAAAAAAAGAGAGAGAAAGAAGAGAGAGAGAGAGAGAGAGAGAAGAAAGGAAAGAGAAGAAAAGAAGGAAAAAAGAAAGCAGGAAAAAAGAGGCATAAGAAGACTGAGTAAAGACAAACTATTTCTAAACATGTAGAACAACATTCACGTAACATCTTGTTTCTAAAATCTTATAACAGAAACTTCCCAGGTAAAACTCATGTCTGATCAATCCCAAAACCGGCCTAGCTATGTACCACACTTTCTCTGTTATAATAGCAGTTAACATTCTTTACTAAGACACAATGTCTCCATCAGCAAAGCAGAAATAGCAATATTTATGGCTGTATTTTTGAATAATTGGTATAACAACTGTAAGGCAACTATTATAGCATGCATATAGTATATACCCAGGATAGATTCATTCACTTTGATTGTAAACACACATCCTCAAGCCCACTATCCCTATCTAACTATTGCCAATAGACAATTATCAGGAAGGATTAGAATACTATTATATTATCTGATACCACAGAGACAAATAATAACTTTGCATACATTCTAGAAAATTAATGATTTTCAGAAAAGTTTATAGATAGGAATCAAAGCTTTTTTAAAATGGACTAATACTTTAAAAAATAGCTATCTTTAATAGTTGCATAATATACAATGAACATTTATTCATTGATTCATTTAACAACAATCACTACATGTTTATCATTTGTTGAGTGCTTTCTATCACAGAAACACTGTTCTAGATGATGAAATTCAAGCAGTGAACAAAATGGTGAAGTCTCTACTCTAATGGAGTTTGACACTTTGTAGGAAAGACAAAAATAAACAAATGAATACACAGTGATCCAGCTCTGAAGAAAATAATTTTAGTGAGAGAATAGAAAGTGATCAGGAGTGGTTGTGGTTGTTATTTTACATAGAATGATCAGAGATGACTTGTCAGTGGAGGTGATATCTCTTCTGAGACCTGAATAATGCAATAATCAGCCATGAGCAGACAGAGTAGAAAAGTGTTTCTGACAGAGGAAAGCAAGTACAAAAGTTTAAGGCCATAATAAACTTGGTGGTTTGAGAAATAGAGATTAACCCAATATGGCTGAAGAACATTGAATGAGGTCTAGCATGGAAAAGGATGAGTGCTATTTTAAACAGTATTGCTTTCTTAATTTAATTTTTTAAATATTCATTGGTAGTATATATAAAAACAATTCATTTTGTATATTTATTCGACATTCTGCTACCTTAGCAAACTCACTTATCAGTTCTTGTAGTTTTGGTTTTTTTTCTAATTTTCATTGAATTTTCTACTTAGATGCTCATTTCATCTAAAAATAAAGACTGTTTTACTTCTTCTTTTCCAATCTGGATGCCTTCTACTTTTCTTGCCTGAAGTTACTTTCTAGAACCACAGTACTATATTGAGTATCATACTGAGAAGTGGTGAGCATAGAGATCTATGCCCTGCTTTCCTTAGGGGGAAAACATTCAGTCTTTCACCGTGAAATGTGTTGTTAGTTGTAGGTGTTTTGTAGATGTCCTTTATCAGGTTGAAACAGTTCCCTTTGAATCAAGCATGCTTAGTTTTTATCAAAAATGGGTATTGGATTTTGTCAAGTGCTTTTTTTAAATTTATTGAGATGACCATTTATTTTTCTTTTGTTGTTACTATAGTGAATTATATTGTTTGTTTTTAATGCTAAATCAACCCTATATTGTTGGTATAAACTCCATTTGATCATGATGTGTTTATCTTTTCTATATATTATTGGATATATATTGAAATGTTTATAATTTTACATTATGTTTATGAGAGTGTAATTTGTAATAAATCTCATCCAGTGTATTTTTTTTATCTCAGGTATTTTATCTTTGCTATCTAGAAGTTTGATTTAGGTGTTTTGTTGCTTGTTGTTTTATATATTTCATGTTTCTTCTTTTCTTTAAACATATATCACACAATTATAATACCTGTTTTAATTTCTTGTCTGCTCATTCTAATGTCTGTGTGTGTTTTGATTGACTGGTTATTCATCTTTTGTTTTCCTGCTTCTTTGCATGTCTAGTAACCTTTGATTGGATGTCAGATATTGTGAATTTTGCCTTGTTAGGTGCTGGATACATAGTACTCCAATAAATATTCTTGAGTTTTTCTTTGGGACAAAATTAAGTACTTGGAAACATGTTGATTATTTTAGGTCTTTTATTATGACTTATTAAAGGGAGATATGGGGGCCAGCCGAGTGGCTCATTGGTTTAGAGTTGGCTTAGGAGCGTGAGCTCTGAGCAGCAGGGCAGCCAGTTCGGATCCTACATGGGCCAGTGATGCTGCACCCTCTACAGCTAAGATGGTGAACAACAGCTCAACCTAGAGCTGGGCTGCCATGAGTCACCAGCGAGGGTGTAGCTGCAGTGGGGCTGCAGTGGGCTGCTGTGAGCTACCATGAGTGGCCGGCACCCAGTGAAAGCTTCCGTGAGCCTCATCCAAAGTCTGGTGACTGATCTGCCTCACCCGGGAAGAGCTCAATGATGACACCAACATGGGCCAGTGAAGCAACGTCCTCCATAACTAGACTGAAGAACAAAAGGACAGCAACTTGTCTGTTCCCCTTCCCTTATTCCCCAATGCTGTTCCCTCCCCCAGTTCCCCAATAAAATCTTAACAAAAATAAAATAAAGGGGGATATGGAACAATGCTTAGTCTAGGACTAATTATTTCCCACTACTGAGGCAAGACCTTCTTAAGGACTCTACCAAGTGCCCCATGAATTATGAGGTTTTCCTATCTATGTGTTGAAAACAGGCATTACCCTGGACCCTATGTGAGCATTGGCACTGTTCCTTATAATCTTTATGGATGGTTCTTTCGTTGGTGTTGGGTAGTTTCTTCATAGGCAGGCTCTGACCATTGGTCTACCATTTTCTGCAGGTCTCTCAAGCTCTCACTTCATGTAGAGCTCTCTTTTCTGGTACTCTGCCCTAGGACATCTATGTACATCTATGTATTCATCTCTCAGACTCTCAACTCTGTCTTTTCAATGCAGGAGGTTTGCTTAGTTCCCAGGTATTTTCTTTCCTTGTACCAAAACCTGGAATCTCTCTTAAAGGAATAAACTGTAGCAATAATAGAGCTTACCTATTTGATTTCCCATCTCTCAAAAATCACTGTACTTTGTTGCTTGATTTCCATTGTCTTGAAAACTTTTTTATTTCTTTATATTTTGTCATTGTTTTACTTATTGATATCCCTGTTTCTCATTTTGGTCAGAGGTAAAAGTCATTTGTTGGTTTTGTTTTGTTTTTGTCAGTGGAATAAAAGCAAGGTCATTAGCTGAGAATGAGAAGGGGTGGAAGAATTTGAATTTTCACAAGAGTAATGAAGGCATGAAATAATCCTGTTAGAGAGTAGTAAAGTAAATCTACTTCTGAAAATATATTGAGATTGCAAGGCATTATGTGTTAAATTAAATAGCTCCCAATTAAGGAGTCTTAAGAAAAGGGTTAAAATAAATGTGCATAAATTAAAACATCTTTCTCGTGTTAAACGTGTCTTTATTTTTATTCTGAAGTCCAGTACTAGGCCTTGCATGTCCAATTCTACTTTCACTTTAAATGAAGGAAGATTTAATGACTTTAGTTAATTGAAAAGGAAATGCTTTCTGATGTCAATACTTAAAGGAAAAAGTAGAGTGGGCTGATAGTTTTAACAAACAATTCATAATAAAAATATAATCTTAGCAATTGGGTTACTAATGTAACGGAAATGTCAAATGAATAATTGGATGCCTTTAAATGACTGCCTTCTCAGTTGATTGAGAAAAATTAATGGGTATTGTTTTCTATACAGGTTATTTGCCTTTCTGCAATGCAGACTGAATTCCATAAGGAACATGTTAGCTCTAACTGTTGCACATAATGTTAGTTTTAATCTTTTTTTCCCCCAAGATTTATCCCTCTCTTTACATTTTTACAACATCTTTTGATAAATCTATTTTGTGATTTCCTCAAGAATGCTTGCTTTTATTTTTTTCCAGATATCAAATATGCAACGCAGCACACTATGTTAGCTTTTGATTTACATCTTCCTGGATTTATGTCATTTGTAGTATTTGTCGACTATGTTTTCACTTTGAGTTATTTAGTTTATACCACCAGATCAAATGAAAACAAGTTGATGCTTTTGAGTCATGGATGGATTTAGTCTAAAAACTGGAAAATTCTTTGGATTTAGGAATCTAGATTTTTTTAATCGTTTTCACCATATGTAATTAATATTCCCTAATTTTATATAGATTCTGACACTTTGTATTTTCTCCCCAAGTGTCTTAAATTCTTCAATTCATTCAATATTTTAAAAAATACCTATTATGTGCATAGCATTGTAGCACATCAGTGATGGAAGCAATGACAAGTAATATGTGATCCCTGCCATCGATAAGAACTCATTTTTGTTATTAAAACAACATTTATACAAATGAAATAAGAGGAAGAATACCAAAAAAATGTAAAAATCATCTGAATGCTAGATTATTTCAACAGATGATAAAATTTTTAGATATTCAGAAGAAAAAGATAAAACTGTGACATGGGCAAGGAGAGCACTATTACAGACATAATACTGAGAGAGAGGGAGTAGAATATCAATATTATCTGGAGCAGTAATAAGGAGTAGGGGAGGCAACACAGAGAGCACATCCTGGGCACCAAGTGAGGGAGACCCATGGTTACATGGTGGGGGACTGCAGGGTAGGGATAGTTTGGCTGAAGTAGAGAGTTTGCATTGGGAAAAGGTGAGAGTAAAGGTGAATTTGAGTAAGATTGTCAAAGGCCTTAAATTTGGGGCTAATGCAAATTTCAGACTATTTTTAGAGGCTTGATTAGCCTGCCAAAGGCTCTTCCAAGTATTACTGGATGTGAAAAAAAAAACACCCCAAAATCACTTCTCTTTCAAAGTAACAGCGAGTCATTAATTTATGCCACTCACGGGCAGCTGAAAGTTCTAGTTTGGTCAGTCTTGCCAATTTAAAAGTGTCACTAAGTCCTTTAAGCTTACCCTGTGATATTTACTTCCCTAAATTCTACAAATTATCCATTAAA
>NW_017731602.1:2215102-2225102 GCF_001890085.2 Hipposideros armiger | reverse complement strand
TATTTTGCCTATCAAGATCAAAGTTGTTCTGGAAAACAAGGGCACAGGGTTCTGAGGAAAATGTAAGAGATTAAAACACCAATGTTGTTAGGGAGGCTGAGTGTAAAGGTAAGTAATAAAGGTTTGTAGAAAATTTTAGCATATCTTAAAAAGAAAAAAGTATATATTAAATTTTACATATTTATATACTGTTTATTACTTTATAAAGCTTTAAAATGGTTAATCCTGTTATAAAGCAGACTTCTTTCAACAACTAATGGCTAGAAATTAGTTTGTCACTGATTTAATTAAAATACTAGGTTTACACATTATTTTAGCATTTTCACATTCAGTGTCTTTATTGGGCATTTATATAAGAATAAAAAGGAGGAGTAATTTAAGATTATTACAAAGCTAACTAAATTACATCAAATCTTCAATTACCTTAATTTCCTTTATTTTATAAAGTTTGGCCTTCAGTAAAAACTTTTCACTCATTTTTATAATAAGGTAAAATATTTCTTGCTATAATTCAGACCAGCTGCAATTTACATTGTGCCAGAAAACTGTTCTTGTGTTGGTTGCTATTAGATAATGCATTTTACATAGATTAGCCTAAATTAAGAGTCAGGAAGAAAATCTTTCTTCTATTTCATTTTTTTTTTAAATTTCCTGAATGATGAATAACTGTCAGTGTGTGAATGCCTCTTTTCAAGGAATGTGTGAAACTGTCACCCTGCTACATCTACAGGACAATCCAGATGTTACACAATATGAAAACCAGGTCTCAGCATCATGATGATTGTCAAATGAGAACAACTTAATTGTATGCCCGCGTTTCTGTCAAATGACAATTTTTGGAAAGGTGAAGGAGGTCTATATCTTTCAATTATTTTCAACCAATATGTTTTCTCTGTTAAGTCTGTGTTATTTTCTTCTAGGTTAGTGTTTAAGCATATTTAAAAATCTATTTTGGAAAGGAATGCACTATCCCTCACAATCGGATTTCATTAATACTTACAGAGAAAAAAACATTCTCTTGCATTTTAGAGGTTTTCTCTAATCATAGCCATCGAGGATGAGGAATCCTGATCTGAGGACAGTGTACGTGCAACGCTGGCATCAGAGCCTGTTTATGCAGGTAATGGCTGGTTTAGGACGCCTCTGAACTGTCACGTACCAATTGAATTAATGAGGCCATACAGGTCTAAAGTCCCTAAAAAGGCCTCTCTAGATTAGGGTCTATTAAACTTGCCACAAGCTTCTTAGTGTTATAAAAGTAACAACAGAGGCTCTTTTGGTTTAACATTTTGTTCTTTTTTTTTTCCCATGGTTATTTTTTTTTTGAATATTGAAAAAAAAGTATTTTCTCATTCTTCAGTACCCTGCTAACTTACACAGAAGAAATTCCTATAGATTTATTAGACACTCAAAGATTCCCTAAAGAACACCAATACTTAAAAAAAAAATCAGAAATACAGATTAGGTTCAAAAGTAAGTTTAAGAAACTGCATGGTGAGTTAATAAATGAGGCAGTTAATATCTTGTGTTTTTTTTTAAGATTACTAAAATGCAGCTATATTTCAGCAAAGTAAAATAATAGAAACTGCAAAAAAGAAACCCAAAAACCCTAGCCTATATAATCAGGGATAAATAGAATATATTATCTCTGCTTAGACATAATCCAATATTTAGCTGAGGGACTAAAATACTTTGGTATGTCATATAAAAGCACAAACATCAACAAATAAAGAAATGATCATTATCATTCTTTAAGGATCACATTTAATATCATTCTCCTGACAATAATTTTATTGTCATAATAATGGCTTGATAACATTGACTTTGTTGTGTGCCCTTTGTTTGCTTTCTGTATTATTTCAAAACTCATTCTCAAATGACTGTAGTTTTTCTGGACCATGAATATTACTGCATTAATGGACTTTTGTTTTTCCTTAGAAAAATTTGAAGTGAAAAATCAATTTAACATCTCCAAATCTGTTAGGTGCTTAGCCTTTAATTTGCTGCATATTAACATTAAATGGTCAAAATATGAGGTTATTTTTGGAGTGATTATTATGATTGTAATAAGGCCTGACACTTGCGCCACTTCAAACACGCAACCACCAACAGTTCCATTACAACAAAAGAGCTCCCAGCATAACACATTTTAATAGTCAGAAGAGTTGTGAATTCACAGCTTTGCACAGCAGGTGTGGCTGCACATCTTTGCACCCCTAAATACACTTACTCATCTAATCTGACAGATGAGACAATGGCACAAAACCCCCATCTCCGATGTCTAAACAAAGACTTCATTTCAGAAGGAACAAAGCTTCATGCAGACTATGTTTACACTAATAACTTTCCCCAGCAGAAAACAATGTATATTTTATTAATGGAAAACAAATTGTGGCAGGGAAGATGAATGCCTTAGCTTTCTGACATTTTAAATAATTTGCTTCCCCTTCTCTTTTGTGCCTTTAATATTTACCTTCATATCAATCTTTATGCAATTTTGTTAATTAGTTATGGTGCTGGCAGCGAAAAATGGAAGGCATCATGTTCCAGGACCTTTAAACTCTTATTGCAAGAGGGAAACAATTTTACTATTTTTGTGTGTGAGCAAACTATATTGGAAAGCATCACCTTAATTAGAGCCAGAGGTGAGTTGGGCTTTGGGGCACCCACACACTGGTGACAAGGCACTGGGCAAAGGGTTTCAAGTAAGAAAAGGAAGCTTCATTTTCGATTCGCCTTCAGCACAGCTGAACATTAAGAAATGGGAATGGAGATGTGCATATTTACCATAAGGGAAGGGACTGAACATTAATGGGCTCGCAGGGCTTATTTGGAGGCAGCTGCACTTATCATGAATCAGGAGAGGGAAGTAGCAGCCCCCGTGGGCTGTAGGTCAGTCACAAATGTCGGCTTGAGAGAGCCGTAAATCTCTAGCATGCCTTTAGCTAGTGACTTACGGAACCCCCTTCCAACATTTTCCTATAATTTAAAGATTATGTAAGGTATAGCGTGAGTGTGTTTGATGAAAATATTAATTTGGAGATAAATCCTGTAAGTGCTCTGAAGCAGCAGCTTCTGCCACGGTTACACTTCAAACAGGACAGGCTGCTAGTTTTGTCAACAGTAGAAAGTCATGGAAGGCTGCCAAAGAAAACAAACCTTTTTCAATAAAACGCTTTCAGCTCTAAGTAGTTACAGGATATCTCATGTACTCCTTTATTACTGATATTTAAACTTTGATATATTATCTTTTGCTGACAATTTCTCAAGTCAGAAATCTGAATCATAAAATGAAGTGTGGCACACATACCAGAAAGGCAATTAATCACAGCAAACTCTGCCAAGTTTAAATAATTTTTAGTTATTTTTGTTGGGGGGAGGTGAAAGAGAACAGTAAAAATTATAGTGTAAACTGTTTCTCTTTCTTTTTGTAAATTTATTGGTTGTTTCCTGAAACACATATAACATATTAGTAAGGAAAATCTTGAGCCTTGGAGAAAAATTATAGATGTATCCCACAGAAGGAATAGTTTTACTAATGATAATAATAAGGCACATGTCATTTTCATTTATCAATATGGTATAATTGATCCTAAAATAAAAGTTTACTACACCTGTTTCTTTGTATAATTGGATAAAAACATTAAAATATGAGATTAAATGCACAATAGATATTCAGATTTTCATATACTTAATAACCTAAGTTATAAATTAATGCACTTGAAAATACTGCCCAGGTAAGGAATGTGAAAGTTGATGCAATTGATTTCCAGAATCACCTCTCACTTGAAAGGCAAGTATTATGCTGTAAAATTGGTTATTATAATTTTCCTTTGCATTTTTTAACTAAAGATGCCTCTTTTGAAACTACAAATCCATTAATGACCTTCTACCTTGTGGTTGGAAAGTAAAACACATGGTGATTGTAGTTATAAGCACCAAACTCTATGAAATGGGTACAGGGTACTTACTGCCATGTACATATTTCATGTTCATTATTGTGACTCATAAGGAGATTTTTGTTTGACTTTTTGATTTTTTACCTTTTATTATTATTCAACCCCTAACGATACAAAAGAATAAATGTGAATTGAAAATAATATCAATGAAGATTTCACATATTCTTAATGATATCCTGGAGTTGCAAGATAGAATGAACATTACCAAGTGCCTAGAGAGCACAGGCAAAAACAAAATGAGAATTTAAGTCTGAATATTAGAAGTGTTTATACAAAACTCATAGGTATCTTGCTGGCTCACTTCTTATTTTTTCAGAGTATGGTTCAAAGGTTTTAATACTCATCTTTGTATCTTGACTGGTTTTAAAAGTAACCTGTGCATGGAGAACTCTGACACCTTTGGTGTAGGCATTATCAGCACAGTGATATCTGTAAGCTATGCATGGCCACTTTTATTGTTTTACTGCTTTAAAAGCTATGTTCCACTTTGAAATTACATTAAGAATATAAATTTCAGTCACAAAATTATGATTCTATACAACAGAGGCAGAATGTGTGCTTTGTAACACAAGGTCCCTTTCCTTTAATATTAAGCATTCATCTTCTCACATTTTTTCTATTTTTGAAAACTATTTGAAATGAATAGACATACACCATAGGATTCTAGGGCCCGCAGAATCCCAGGGCCTGTGGCAGACTGAAGCCTAGCAGCCTCTTGTGCAGACACGGCTAGCAGAATATTTGAAGTTGATGCAGCTTAGGAAGAGGCTGATCTTCACAGAAAAGCCAGAATTTCTTAAAAAAAAAAAAAAAAAGAAAGAAAAAAAAGAAAAAAAATTTAAAGCCATTTTACCCCTAATTATAGACAAGCATTAAAGGTCTTAAACCATGGCTGTGATCAGGCAATTTTTTTTCTGGCGTAGCTTTTCAGTGAAGACTAGTGTCTGCACAATTTAGAATGAAGGCCTGATGTTCTTATACATCCCATATAGTCTCATTTTGAAAGCAATCAGCAATATGATCTTTCTGAGTCCCAGCCTGTCCCCTCTCTAATATAGCTAAAATGAATGGAAAAGCACAGAGATTATTTTGAATTGATGTGAAATATGTCTTGTCCCAGCTGTCCTATGACATGGCTGAGATTGGCCATCATGTATTCAAGTTGATTCCTTCATATTACTCTATATAGAATACAAATGCAGACTCTCCCTTTCATCTTTTTAATAATCACCATTGCTTACTTCTAACCACACACACAAGGGGGGAAAGTCATTAAAAGGCATTAAGGAAATAGAGACAATATTCTTGATTATTGGTTGTCTTTCACTGAACCAGTTTAAAGTTTTAACTCAAGTTTTAACTGTGAGTTAGCTCTGTCTAGAGCTTTATGGTACAAAGAAAATAGGATGCTTTTCTATTTGATTAACATGATATATAGACCTCTAATACTACTTATCTAATGCTAAAGATACTGATTTTATGAACTGAAACTGAATCTGAATCTGTAATTGCTTACCATTAAGAAATAGCATAGCGCTATGATGAAATAGAATTTGGAAATGAGGATCAAGAAAAAAATATAGCATTATATGAAGAATCTTCACTGAAAAGATTCTGCAATTGCTAAATTTGATAGATGCTTAGCATTTTATGATCGCTTGTCACCACGTATGCCACTGCAGCTACTATCACTTGACTGGGAAAATATTGGGCCACAAAGAGAGAGAAAGCAGAAGAGTAAACTGTAGTGTGAGGGTTTGGGGACATAGCTGGCACAGTCAGAAACAAGGACGTTTATTTATCTATTGATGCCCACGAATAAGGATCAATAATGGCTGTTGTCATCTTAGGACATAGGTCAGTATTTTATCATACAGTAAATAATTGTAGATCACTATATAGAGTTCAGGCATTAGGTTATCTGCTGAGGTTAAAGAGTCAAGATATAATCTTTATCTTAAAGAGAAACCCAGAGATTAACAGGAAAAGTCACAGCAGTTCCCGGAGCCTCACTAAAACATTTGTGACCATCGACAGTCATGGTCAGCACCCCCACAGAGGTCCAGAGGGCTGCCTGGTCAGCTCTCTCACCCATTCTTCACAGCAACTATTTCAATCTCAGTTCTATCTATCTAAAACATTTACACTAACCTCAATCCATTACTCCCAGGAAATAAACTTTCCTCCCACTCAGAAGAGAAAATAGAAACCATTGAGAATCAACTCACTGACATCCAACAGATACCTCTCCTGAGGCCTCTTCTCCCTCCCTCTTGCCATTCCCATCACTCTACCAAAATTGTTGCCACTAGAGCTGCACATGGATAGGTTTTGGTCATTCTCTTATTTGTCTTCAGCCTAAGCTGACACTAGAAAGGACTTTATCTTTCTTGGAAAGTATTCCCACTCCTGCCTCCTCTGCACTTCACTGGCTTGTCTGAATACCACACTTTTCTCAAGCTACATTGTTTATTCCTTCTCTGGGAACTTGGCCTGGTTGTTTCCCCTTGTTTGTCTCTTAAATCCAGATGTTTAATGTGGTTCTGCCATTAAAAATATGTGTAGGCATTATAAAGCTTGCAGAGCAAGATGGGTAAAAATTTTTGCTTGTCAGCTGCTGAAAAATTTTTTTTTAAAAAGAAATCTTGTCATCTTGTTTCACGTTTTTTTATTATTATTATTCAATTTCTTTTGTAGTCAACCACAAAATTCAGTTAATGTCCTTGTGTACAAAGCACCACACTAGGTACTAAAAAAGTTATCCAGACTTCTTTCCCTGTCTGTAGGAATTACTCTCTATGCCCATTATGTGAGTTCACACTAAGCCTTTGCAATCATTATCAGCATGTGGGAGTCCTCATGCGTAACACCTCAACTTTTGATTTTGTACAAATCTGAGGCACAGTTTATATCCTCTCCATGAACCAATGACATGGATACATCCACACCCATCAGTACCAAGGTTAGTACTTCAAATATTTGTGTAGACTCTGGAAACTATTGACCCCCAAGATTTTCTACAAACACTGAAAGACAACTTAATGCCATTTGTTAAGTTTATTATATCTGTAAAAGTAGCTTAGCTTAAAAAAATGCACTGAGTATATGTTAAATGATAACACTTTTCATATGCTTGACCATTTTCCTTAGGTCAAATATTAAAGATGTCACTTTATGCTTCATGTTAGAGCCACACTTCAGGGGAAGTTGGAACTGAGCATGGAATCCTGCAGCATAGAAACTATAATAAATGTTTCAGTGAAAATATTTGCACAATGGATTGTGAGGTGTCCTAAGTTGTCATTGTTTTTTTTTACTTCATTTGTGAAGACAGTTTCTAAAAAAAAAACCCACAACAAAACAAAAATAAAAACAAACGGAAACACAACTCATTTGTTTTTAAACATTAGGACAGGGAAGTGCAGATTCTGAATAGTTTACTAACTTTATGCTCACTGTGATGATTCAGCAATGAAGGAAGGGCCTGTGTGGTGCCCAGAAAGGTTTGCTAAATTAAGTAGGTTTTACTCTTGTATTCTGGGGACTTTCTCAATAGAATCACCATCAGAGTTAGTTATGCTGCTTCTTGACAGCAAAATATTGAAATATCAATGTTGCTGGAAAGAACATACATTGAAGAAACCATGAAAATGATGGCTGGTTCCTTTGCAGAACTCATGTTCCTGTGAGATGTTTTTCTTAAGGAAATAATGATGGAGCTTTCTTTCAATTTCCATATTAAAGGACAAAACAATGAAAAATTAAAAATTAATTTGGAACTCTATTTTCTGAAAAAGTTTAAAAAAGGGACATTTACCTACTTGATCATGGTCTTGACGAGTTAATGAAGGAAGATCTTACAATCACATGCTATGATGATAGAGAGAAAGGGAGGCTCAGCTAAAATCCCTTTGCTCAATCACTGTACCCTTTTATAGGCAGTGCCTATGTTCTATTCTTCTCATCCACCAGGGCCAGAAAACAGATAGAAGTGGGGAGGTACACTGCAATGGATAAATAAGGATGTAACCTGCTAAAATGGACATACAGACATTAGAGAATGTGTTATCCTGCCTGTAGTGACATTTGACAGAGAAATTAGAGCAGGTAACATCTTCACTTTTATCTTTGCTTCAAATAACCTCTTGTCAAACTCTATGTACAGAGTATAGGGACAAAATAAAGAGGATGTAGGATGGTAGTGATGGGGGTTGGACAGGCTCTTGCAAGAGCTCCAGGTATCAGCTTCACAGATTTTGCTCTTTTGTCTCCTTTGAAGATCTCTATTGTTCAAAAGGCTTGTCAGAGTCCTTGGTAACTTCTAGGTTGATCATTTAAACCTTCTTATCACTTAAGAGCTATCTCTTCCTTTATTACTGAATCGCCACAGTGAGCAAGAACAAGACATACGATATATATCAGAAGGAGAGATAATAAATATGATTTTCAGAGGAAAGCTCTTACTGAATAGGCAGTTTTAATTGATTATCTAGATATGAAAGAAAAAAAAACAGGGACATGAATGAGAACTCTATTTTAATAGCAATAAGATTTGAAATGTGGTCAGATATTGAACAAGTTTCACTATAAACAGAGAAATCTATCAGAAAGAGATTTTGAGAAACAATTTTGTAAACAAATAGCCCTCTGGATATTTTAGGGATTTGTGGATTTAAATTACAGAACATTAGAAATGATCCAACTTGGGTCCATTACTCAAGTAAGGAAATAAAGCCCAAGGGAATAAAGTACTCTAACAATATAATGCCAGAGCTGAGACTACTTGCTGTACCTATCCTAGTGCTCAGGTCTCAGTATCATAATATCTATTTATAAACCTCACTCAGTACTGTCTGGATTAGGTCACAATAACAATCTTCATTTAGGAATGCATACTTAACCATGATGTATCTTGTACAAGTTACCAATAACTAATTCCATGTTAATATTTATTTTTCATTTCTTCCACTTCTTGATGAGTTATTGTCCTAAAGTTGAATGCCTTCAGATATTAGTTTCTTAGAGGCATAAAATTCCTAAACCTTACCAAGCTGCTTTTGAAAGAAAAGCAATAAATAAAAATAATTTACTCTGTTACATAGAGTACCTTTATGTTAGTTAAAGGAGCTTTGAGAGTTTGAAAAAATTCTATATAGAGAGTAAGTGTACTATACACAATTCAGAAAAAAATACTATGGGGGTATCTCATTTCCAGAATTGCCACATAATATATTGAAAATATTCAGTTTTCAACAAAAAAATTAAGAGGCATGCAAAGAAACAGGAAACAGTGGTTTATAACAGGAAAAAGTAATCCATAGAAACTGTCCTGAGGATCCCCAAACATCAGATTTAATAGACAAAGAATATATTGAGGCAATTTAAAATATCTTCAAAGACCTAAAGCAAATCATGCCCAGAATTAAACAAAAGTATAAGAATTGCATCACAGCAATTATAAAATATAAAAAATGAATGAAATGTATATATAGCAATACATACGAGGTCAGACAAGTTCATGAACTTGTTGCAACAATGTTGATAATATTTTTTGATATCAGAGGGATTATTCATTATGAATTTGTACCAATTGGACAAACAGTAACCAAATTTACTATTTGGAAGTGCTGAAAAGGCTGTGTGAAAAAGTTAGATGATCTGAACTTTTCGTCAACAATTCATGGCTCTTGCATCCTGACAATGCACCAGCTCACATGGCACTGTTTGTGAGTTTTTAGCCAGTAACCAAATAACTGTATTGGAACACCCTTGCTACTTACCTGATCTGGCCCCCAATGACTTCTTTCTTTACCTGAAGATAAATAGATATTGAAAAGAAGGCATTTTTATGACATTTAAGACATCAAGTATAGTATGACGACAGCTCTGATGGCCAACCCAGAAAAAGAGTTCCAACATTGCTTTGAAGGGTGGACTAGGTGCTGGCATCAGTGTATAGCTTCTCAAGGGGAGTACTTTGCAGGTGACCATAGTGACATTCAACAATGAGGCATGTAGCACTTTTTCCAGGATGAGTTCGC
>NW_017731602.1:2205270-2213804 GCF_001890085.2 Hipposideros armiger | reverse complement strand
AAAAAAAAAAAAAGTAAAAGGAAGGAAAAAGGTAGTCCATGCAAACAATAACCAAAAGGATGCTAATATGGTTATACAAATACAGGACAAAATGGACTTTAAGACAAAAGTTGTTACTAGAGACAAAGAAAGGCACTCTATAATGATTTAAAGGTCAATCCATCAAGAAGATATAATAATTATAAATGTATATGCACCTAACAAAAGAATGCCAAAATACATAAAGCAAAAAACTGACAAATTTGAAGGGAAAATAGATCGATAATAACAGTTCAATCTTTAACACTACTTTCAATTAAAGCTAGAGAGAGGATCAATAAGAAAATAGAAGACTTCAATAACAGTATAAGCCAAATAGACCTAATAGTAATAGCCAAATAAACCTACCCTAAAAGATGAATAGACCTCTATAGAACATTGTACCAAACAAGAGCAGAATTCACATTCTTCCCAACAGCACATAGTGTATTCTCCAGGAATGACCATATGTTAGATGTTATGCCACAAAACAAGTGTTAATAAATGTATAACCAAAATTGTAAAAGTATGTTCTAAAATCACAATGAAATGAAACTTGATATCAATAACAAGGGAAAATGGAAAATTTATAAAAACATGCAAATTAAACAACGTACTTCTTAATAACAAATAAGTCAAAGAGAAGTTAGAAAATACTTGAGATGAATAAAAAAACAATATACCAAAACTTAGGGGTGCAGCAAAAGTAGTCCTTAAGGAAAAAATTATAGCTCTAAATGCCTATTTTAATACAGGAGAAAGACTGCAAGTTGATCTTCTATCTTAAGAAACTGGATGAAAAGAGAAAATTAAATACAAGACAAGAAGAAAGAAGGATTAATAAAACTAGAGTGGAAATAACTGAAATAGGGAATAAAAAAAAGAGAAGTTAATGAAAAAAAAATAAACAGACCAATAAATATATTGAAGAAAAAGAGAAAACTGCTGAAATCAGAAATGATAGTGGGTGACATTATTTATCACTTTACAGAAATAAAAAGGGTTATAGGGAATACTACGAATAATTGTATTCCTAAAAATTAGGTAACCTGGATAAAATGCACAAATTTGCAGAAACACACAACATCCCAAAACCGATTCAAGAAGAAATGGGAAATCTGGATAGCCCCTACAAGCAAAAATATTGAGTTACTAATAAAAAAGCTTCTAACAAAGGAAAACACAGGCCCAGATGGTTTCATCGGTACATTACACCAAGTGTTTAAAAAATAATTGACACTGATACTTTTCAAACTTCTCCAAAAACCTGAAAGAAAGGAATGTTTTTTAACTCATTCTATGAGGCTAGTGTTATGCTAATTCTTTCTTTTTTTTTTAAAGAATTTTATTGGGGAATTGGGGGAAGGGGAACAGACAAGTTGCTGTCCTTCGGTTCTTCAGTCTAGTTGTGGAGGACGTTGCTTCACTGGCCCAAGTTGGCACCATCATTGCACTCTTCCCAGGCGAGGCAGATCAGTCACAGGCTTCTGGATGGCTGCTCACAGCGGCTGCTGGCTGCTCACGCTGGCTGCTGGCTACACACCGTAGCCCATGGCAACCCACTGCAGCAGGAGCTGCAGCCTACACCATCACCAGCGACTCACGGCAGCCCAGCTCTAGGTTGAGCTGTTGTTCAGCACTTTAGCTGTAGAGAGCAGTGTCACTGGCCCTCATATGTGGGATCCGAACCGGGACCCTCTGGCATCCCAAGCCAGCTCCTAAACAGTGCGCCACTCGGCCAGCCCACTATGTTAATTCTAAAGTCAGAAAAAAAAATCACAAAAAAACTAGAAATCAATATTTCTATGAAAATAGATAAAACACTACCAAACAGAATTTAGCAGTATATAAAAATATAATATAACCTTACCAAGTGGGATGTATCCTAGGAATGCAAGATTTGTTGAACATATTAAAATTAATCAATTTCATACATCATATTAATATAACAAAGAAAAAATACACAATTATCTCAATAGACAAAGACAATACATTTGACAAAGTCTAGCACACTATCATAATGAAAATATTCAACAGATTAGGAATGAAAGGGAACATCTTCAATGTGATAAAAAGCATCTATGAAAAATCCAGAGCTAACATTGTACTTAACGGTGAAAGACTGAAAGCTTTCCTTTTAAGATATTAAACCAGACAAGGGTATCTGCTATTATCAATTCAATTCAACACTTTGCATGATTTCTAGCCAGGGCATTTAAGCAAGAAGAAGGAATAAAATTCATCCAGATTGGAAAGGCAGAGGTAAAACTATCAATTTGAAGATAGCATGATTGCATATATATATAAAACACTAAAGACTACACACACACACACACACACACACACACACACACACACTCAGAGCTGGTAAATGAGTTCAGCACAGTTACAGGATACAAAATTAATATACAAAAATTAAATTGTATTTCTATACATCAGTCATCAACAAACTGAAAATGAAATTAAGAAAAATAACATTTTCAATAGCATCAAAAGAGATAATATATATAGGAAAAATTTTAACCAAAGAAGTGCAATACTTGTACACTGAAAATTGAAAAAACATATTTAAATAAATGCAAGATTTAAATGAATTTAAATAAATCCTTTGTTAATGGATCAGAAAACTTAATATCATTAAGATGGCAATACTCCCCAAATTGATATACAGATTCACTGCAATCTTTATCAAAATTCCAGATGCCTTTTTTGCAGAAAGGACAAACTATTTCAAAATTTATAATGAAATGCAAGGGACTCTATATAGGAAAATCAATCTTGAAAAATAAGAATCAGTTTGGAAGACTCACATTTCCCTATTTTAAAACTTACTACAAAGCTCCAATAATCAATACAATGTGGTACTGGCACAAGCGAGACATGTAGATCAAGGAAACTAAATTGATAGTTGAGAAATTAACTCATTAATCTATGGCCAATTGATTTTTTACAAAAGTACCAAGAGTATTCAATGGGGAAATATACAATTTTCAACAAATCATTTTGAAAATAATGAATTTGAACCCTAACATACTATATAAAACTTAACTCAGAAAAGATCAGAAACATGAATGTAAGAGTTAATACTGTAAAACTCTTAGAAGAACTCATAGGTGTAAATCCATGGGACCTTGGATTTGTGAAAGGTTTCTTATAATACCAAAAGCAAAAGCAACAAATGAAAACAAAAAAGATAAATTAGAATTTATCTAAATATAAAAATGTTGTGCTTCAGAGGAGACTACCAATAAAATTAAAAGATGACCACAGAATTGGTGAAAATATTTGCAAATCATATATCTAATAAGGATCTAGTATGTAGAATATAACTCTTATAACAACAACAACAAAATACCCAATTACTAAATGGACAAAGGACTTAAATAGACATTGCTCTAATTGAAGATATACAAATATTCAATAAACACATAAGAAAATGTACCACGGTCTACCTGAACCTGCATGATCTGATCCCTGACTGTACTTCGATCTCATCACCCCTCAGAGCTATACAGGTGTTCAAGCCTTTCCCTTTTATAGTACATAAATCAGAAGATGCTGAGCATCATTCATCATTAGGGGAATGTAAATCAAAACCACAGTGAGATACCACTTCATACACAAAAGGACATCCATTAAATAAAGTAGAGAGAGTAAGTGTTGGTGAGGATTTGGAGAAGTTGGAACAACATGCAATGTGGTGGGACTGTAAAATGGTGCAGCTGCAGGAAAGAGTTTGGCAATTCCTTAAAAAGTTAAACATAGTGTTTCCATATGTCATAGCTATTCCACCTCTGGGAATTCTACCCAAGAAAACTGAAAACATGCTCGCACAAAAACCTATACATAAATGCTCATAGCAGGAATATTCATAATATCCAAAAAGTGAAAATAATCCAAGTGGACATCAACTGATTAATGGATAAAAATGTGGTATATCCATATAATGGAATATTATTTAGCAATAAAAAAGTACTGATATATGCCACAGCATAGATGAACCTTAAAAATATTATGCTAAGTGAAAAAGTCAGTCACAAAAGAAAACCTATCATTTGATGTTAGTTATATGAAATGTCCAGAATAGACAAATCCATAGCAACAGAAAGGAGATTAATGTTTGCCTGGGCATAAGAGGAGCAGGGATTAGGAGTTACTGTTAACACATATAGTATATTTCTTAGGCGTGGTGGACAATGTTCTGGTATTATATAGTGGTGATAGTGGTACAACATTGCAAATATACTAAAAACCACTGAATTGAACTAACACAGCGAATTCCATGCTATGTGATTTTTTAATCTCAATAAAAAGACTAAAGAAGGAGAAAAGAGAATCATGACACCTCCATAGTCAGCCTGGATTCCCAGGTGACTATGAAAAGCAAAACATTCCTACCAATGACATGTAGCATAAGGGAGAAACAAACGTTGTTGTTTTGAGCCACTGAAATTTGAGGTCATTGTTACTACAGCATAAACTAGCCTACCTTACTGATACAACAAATGAATAGGTAATTCCTGTATTTGCCTACAAATTAAGTTAGAAAATTCATGCCCTCTCAAAATTTCTAGACAAGTCCCCTTATCATACATTTATCAGATTACAGATTTCTGTAGGTAGGCAACCTTGGTTTGATATAAATCTCTTTATGTCACTGAACATATATAACTACTTGAAAGTGCCATAAAACTTAGTCAGGACCTTAAAACCTGAACACATGCAGCAGGTATTTGGAAAATAATCTATCTGAAAATATTTGTTAAACATTTCCAAACATTTAGGGATTTTTTTCTATGATGTTACTTTATTATATTAGAGAACAAAAGAGGGAAGATTAGATGCTGGATAATTACGTTCTCATATGTCAAAAAATTTCCTTTTGCTATTTTGAAAATTAAAATTCTTTCAAAGAATTCTAATCCTTAATATTGATGTTGAACTGTCACTATATTACATTTAAAGTGAATAAAAATTGATCCAAATTGAAATTACACAGGGGTGGCGGACAAATTATTGTATATGCATGGAACAATCTTGAATTTTGGAAATCACTGTATGATATCCAAATACATCAATTTTTTTCTATTATCAAAAATTAAGTATAGAATTACCATATAAACCAGCAATCTCTCTCATGGGTATATACCCCAAAAATATGAAAGCATTTATCCATGAAGATATATGTGCTCCGATGTTAATTGCAGATTTATTTACAGTGGCCAAGACATGGAAACAACCACAGTGTCTTTCAATGGATGATTAAATTAAAAAGATGTGGTATATATACACAATGGAATACTACTTTGCCATAAGAAAAGATGAAATAGTGTCATTTACAACAACATGGATAGACTTTGAGATTATTATGCTAAGCAAAATAAGTCACACAGAAAAAGTTAAGAACAATATGATTTCACTAATATGTGAGATATAAAACTGAAAGCAACAAAGGACAAGACAAACAAAGAAACAAAAACTCATAGACACAGACAACAGTTTAGTGCTTACCAGAGAGTAAGGGGGAAGGGAGTGGTAGATGAGGGTAAATTGGGTCAAATATATGGTGATGGAAGGAGAACTGACTCTGGGTGATGAACACACAACATTATACATAGATGATGTATTACAGAATTGTACACTTGAAACCTATGTAATTTCACTAACAATTGTCACCCCAATAAAGTTTAATAAACTAAAAACCTTTACCTGTGAAATAAGATTCTATTATCACACTTTTCATTCAAATTTTCCTAACAATTATCATAGATGCAAATACATATATTAATTGTGTGAGGTTCATATGTAGATCATTCCATGTTTTACTTTTCCCCTTACAGCTCACAGGAAGCTTTCTTCTTAGATTGTATGAAGGTAGACAAGGACTCTGTGCTTAGAAAAATTATATTCCAGAAAACTAACTTTATATCTCAGATTTTAAATATGTCTTGAAATGTTCCCACCAGTGTCACAATTTTCATCCCCACCAAATACTGGAATTTTCTATATATTCCATTACTATCCTAAATAAATACTGTAGTTGTGGTCATTTGTTTGGCAAAGCAATTTTGATGGGATATTTATATATAAATGTGGAAATAAGTTTGCCTCACTCTTTTGCATAAAATACTCTAGCATGCTTAGACTAATATCAACAAAACTACCTGAAACTACATGATCTGATCCCTAACTGTACTTCTGATATCACCTCCCGTCACAACCATAAGTGTGTCCAAGGCTTAGGGCCTCCCCTTGTATGATATATTCTCACTTCCACGCCAAATTTCACATGGCTGTCTCCTTCTCATCATTGTGGTCTCAGGTCTCAGGTCTCAGGTCAAACACAACTTCTCCAGGGAAAGTACTTTCTCTAACTACCCTTGCAAATACATTCCCATCACTCTAAACATTATTCTGTTTTTATCATTTTTATTGCACTTATATAAGTTTCCTGGTTTATTTATTAGTTCACTTGTTTATTGACAGTATTATGTTTCTAGAAGGGGCCCCATAAGAGCAGAAAATATGCTCATGTACTTAGTGCTTAGGAGAGTGCTAAATTGTGGAATGAATGCATGCTCATCTTCACACACAACTTGCCCCAAGTCTTTCAACAACTCCTTTGTCAAAGAGTTAATCTCAGACATTCTGAGAGAAAAAAAGCTTCTTCAATCACAGTCATTGCTAAAATATATTAATAATCATACATTTGCACCATTTATTATTGTGTAAATAGTTACAGAAGCCTGGTTTGTGGGCCATAGTTTGCTGTATGAAATGTGCTTGTTTTCTTCCACCCCAGTGAGCATTCTCTCTGCTCATGTAAGGACAGAATTTGGCCATGTGTGGTTAGTTGATTACAACAAACATATGGGGGAAATGGCTGAGAATGCTCAAATATTGAAACCATATGTTACTGCATGGGAAACTATGCCTTATTAAAAAACAAAACAAAAACTGAGAATCTAGCTTGAAACACACAGCTCAGAGCTTTTGCGTTCAGAGTTTAACCAGCACTCAATTTATTAGACTGAAGATTTTTCTTTTAGATTGAACTCAATTTTGATATTTCAGACCAGCTACTTAGTTAAAATATTTCTTTTGGCTATAGAAGTTCACAAAAATCAAACATCTTGCAAAACTTGAAAATTCATTTGAAAGTAAAACTATCCTAAATCCTATGATATTTTAAAAATTCTATTTTAAATGTCATGAAGACTTCATAGCTCTTATATATACTGCTCATATATACAAAATGTTTTAATTCTTCTTTTCAACATCAAACCCTCTTCACAGAGGAATGGAGCAAACAAGGAACTTGAATGGCACTCTTATGAGATATTAGTCTTGTAAGGAAATTCAGTTCAGAAAAGAATTTGCACCAGAAGTGATGTTGAACATCAGGAAAGACCTAAGAATAGACTTATACATGTTTTGGTTTAATTTTCAGTTGAACCTCACATACTGTCCTTCATCAAATCTAAGATTTCATCAGTTGTAAGATACACCACTCTTAAGAAATAAAAATACTGTCTATTTAACTATGAGGCAATGCTCTCATATAAACTGCAATATCACTCCTAATTTCAAAGAGTTTAAAATCTGAAAACATATGCATGTTTGAATCAGTGATGTATGCTAATTATACCAACTGGCATTTTGCCTTAATGTCATAGTATAAAGTACCAAATCCAAGGCACTATAAGAAATTTCAGAAATTTGTCCTTGGTGGACTGACACTTTCCTTCCCATTTTGGTGCCTATTTCCTTAAATGAGGAGCTCAATGCCGCATCCTCCCTCTCCCCAACCACATCCTTGCCAGCAAGGAGTTCTGAAGTTTGGAGTATTGGTAGCACCAATACTCCAGACTTATCCTTGCCAGCTTCGTTCCCTCTTCTTGTCACTATCAGATATTGATCTCATACATTATTTTGAGCTAGGAAATTGGATATTTAAAGACATCCATATGTTATTGTTTTAACAGTATTTACATTTTAACTGTGAACTCCTAGATTCACAAATTTTAGCCCAAATAAACCAGTGGCTTACAATAGGTTTTGAAGTATAATCTCAAGCTATATTTTGAGATATAAAGACAATTAATTCATGTGAATTATATTATCATTTCAATTTACATGTAAAGGGAGGGAGGCAATGCACTGTGGTAGAAAGAGCACGATCTTTGGGATTCTCTAAGACCTTGTTTTAATTCCCCACACTGTAATCTGAAAGCTACTTAATATCTCTTAATTCAATTTTTTCTCATTGATGAAGCAAAAATGATCAATCTTATAGGCATTAATATTATAGGCATAAATATTATAGGCAGTAACAAGATAAATATAAATTGTATAGACTATTTTCTAGCCTATAATAGTGCTCTAACAATGTGATTATATATATATATATATATATATAAAATTGCTTACTTTTGAGAATAGATCAAATAGTCAAATTGACCCTAAGTAAAATTAAGCACTATAACTCTAATAACACTATCATAAAGCATTATCTG
>NW_017731602.1:2202543-2204110 GCF_001890085.2 Hipposideros armiger | reverse complement strand
AAAAAAAAGGCAGAAAGTCAATTAGAGCAAAATTTTGTTGCATGGAAATCCTGCTACCTACTGAGCAGGTTATTAGACATTTAGACACAAAGGGGACTCACCAAAATGAAGGAGGTTGGTTTTGACCAGAGATCACAATCAGAGGTCTCCCAAGAGTACTGGCTGCGCAATCATTGTATTTGGAATTGGAAAGAATCAGAAGAAAGCATAGAACACAACTTTAGAACAAGATTTGATGAGCATATTTGGCATAAATGAAGATGATGTGAAATTTAGTATGATTAAAGGCACCAACAAAAATGTGAGTATGAATGTAAATATGTATCTATAATTTTCAATATTCTGCTTTCCTAAAGTACCACTGATATATTAAGCCCAAAACTGGTAAGATGACTAATAAAAAAGAAAAAAAATCTGGATACACTTTTATGTATGTTTCTTAATCTTATTAATTTATAAATAAATAAAACTTTTTAGATTCGTTTTCACATAAAACAATATTTGCTCAATTATCAGATTTAAAAACACTTTTTAGAAAGAGCTTATTCTGCTAAGTATCATAAAGGTATGTTTGAAAATACAGGACATATCAATTATTAAGAGTTATAGTTTAACATGTTGAAATTTATTTATCTTCACTATATTAAAATGAATACACACAACAAGCAGATAGAGATGTATTGCCGCTGTAAAATTAAGTAACTATGCAGGTTATGTAGGTTGGGGAGGCACATACCTAGCATTGAAATGCAAACTCATGAGGTTATATGAAGCTAAAAGGAACAACAGAAAGTTAATACCAGCTTTTGAGAATTATTTGCACTTGAGGGCAAAGATGTAGAGAAAAAGATAATTGAATTGGTCAGAGAAGAACCAAGGTTATAAAGTTGGTAGGAAAAATAATGGTCAACAGTATCATATTCAACTGAGAATTCCATGAGAATGAACATTGAAAGAATATAAATCGATCGGTGACTGGGGACCTTAGAGAATTTAATTTCAGTGTAATGGTTAAAGTGAGATAATATGCTTGGCAAGCAGAGAAACGAAGGAGAAAAAAATAAGATGGAGCAAAGCTGGATGGTAACGTGAAATCATTTTGAAAATAGAAGATACTGAAGAACTCTATAGGCTATGGTAAATGCACCAGTGGACAGAAAGAGCTTCAGCGTTTTAAAAGGAAGAAGATAACTGGTGGAAGACGGGGCAAATTATGGACTTGATAGTCAGTTTAAATGTTAATGGAGAGCTCCCGGGTGTGTAGGGGCAGCTGCTGACAGAACTCAGGACACGTCAGCTTTAACTATCACCCCTGGGCAGATGAGTCCCAAATACTGCCTCTCAACCTCTCTCCTGAATGCCGGTTGGGTGGGTGGGCTTGTCACTCAGGGACACAAGTGCAAGGACCATGCTTCCATCCAACTTATCCTGCTATTATTAGTCTACAGACACGTATCTATTTCTGTCTGTCAATTTGTCTCTGTAAGTTTCACCACACCCTTGCTTCTTTTTTTCCACTTGCTTTCTAAAAATACACTACTCCATACGCGGACAGTGTCGCTACAAG
>NW_017731602.1:2188688-2192643 GCF_001890085.2 Hipposideros armiger | reverse complement strand
AAACAGGACTTAACTAATGGTTCACGTTAGGTGGAAATGTTACAAAAAGACCCATATTTTATTTAATAGGAGCTTCAATAATGAAATTAATACTAGCTTTAATGATTTCCACAAACATCTTTAGATGTCTTAAAAATGTCTTGGTTGTCTTAAGCTGTCTTTTCCAGTTGCCGACTTCACTTTCCTCAGTTGTAAATGGACTTCCAGGGAAAGTTATGATAATTAAGGAAGATGATGCATGTAAAGCACACTGCTTTGTTTCCAGCACAAAGTATTTGCTCAATACTATGTAGATTTAAAATTCACAAATGGGTTCAATACCAAGCCTCAAACGAAGAGTTGTGATGAATCAAGTGACCCAATTTTCGAAAAGAAAGTTGTTTATGTCCACTTGAATAACTTGCATACCCTGTGTTTCCACTCACTCTGCTCTCCATCCAGATCCTCCTTCTGACCTCCCTGTCTCTGCCAATGTCTTCACCTTTTATAGGTTATTCGGGCTCAAATATTTAAAGTCCTATTTGAATCTCTCTCTTCCTCATCATTGCATCCATTCACTTGTCAAGGTATGTAGATCCTAAATTCTCTGTGTCAGTCACATCCATTCCCATTAACAAAGTTCAAGTCCTCATTTCTTGTCTCCTGGACTGTTTAAAACCATCCTAACTGCTCTTTCACCTTTTGTGCCTTCCTGCACTAATGCATCCTCCAGAATTCTCCCTGTTGAATTTCAACTCATTTACTTTAAGACATCATTTCAACCTGTCAGTATCATTCAAAATCCTAATTCTGCCAACTACAACTTATTATCCCTCCCTCACTGTATCCCTCATCCTTATTTCCAAATCATTATCCAAATCATACAATTTTTAAAAATGTACACTAAGACCAAGCAAAGAAGACTCTACCAGCACAATTTGTAACCATTTCCAAGGCTGGTAGAAATTCAAACCAATTAAAAAAAATACATTTATCAGTGTCCTTCCATATACAATATGGTAGTGTGGTAAAAGCATTTCACAGTTTTGTCAGACACCCAGCCCTGATCCAAAATTCCAGTTTTCCATATAATAGTATAATATGGAAAGGAATTTTAAGTCCACTGAGTGAACAAATTTATATCACACCTAACATAAAAGTTGTAAAGTTAATAAAATTAGTAGGAAAGACAATAGCTTAGTTTTCAAAATATGCGTTTCATACATTTTATTTTTGTTAAACTAAGCATCACGCTAAATCTGAAGATATACAAAGGTTAAGACACAGTTGCTGTTCTCAGAAAGCTTACAGTCCATTTGAGAGGTATTGTAAAGGTGACACCTCTACATGGATGAAAAGTGCATCCATATTTTTTAAATGTTGAACATGGTAAGTCCCAGTGAAATACAATGGGGTTCAAAGTAGAGGTCATACCCATCTGGAGGGTGGGGCCTAATTGATTGTTCTTGAAATTGATGTAAGGGCAATGCGGAATCAGCGAAAGTTTTAAAGAGGGAGTTAAATTATTAGAACTAGAGTTTAGTATGGCTCAGCAGAGAGCAACGTGTAGATTATATTATAGGTTTAGGGAGAGAAAACCAGATAAAAAGATACTAAAATGACTATTTAATCTTGACTCTTATGATGCATTTGAAACCATTGACTACTGCTTCTTTNTCATGTGAAGTTACATGCATTTCTTTTCTATAACTTGCCTCATAAGCTTATCAATTACTAATGTTAACTTATGCTAAGGTTCTGGTCCTCAGACCATTACCTTATCACATGAGATTGTAAATTAACAATGCCTTACACTGCTTTTTTTCTTTCCTAAGAAGACATTGCACTATATAAGTTTATTTTGTGTACATTCTTTTCACCACATTTATGACAATAACCATAAAATGACTAGCTTATTGAAACAAAGATAATTTTATAATAAATAGCAACTAAACTTGTTTTATCCCATATATGTAAAATTAATATATATCTTTGGAATTGGGATCAAAAAGTGAAATTGGTTTTCAAGCACTTTAAAAAATCATTTACAATATAGCTTGCTCTGTCTAAATTCAACTGGCACTTCTGTAGTTTGCAGCTAGACTAACTTTGTGACTTTGAAAAGTGTTCTTCATGTTGCTTTTTATGTGACATCAATTTCAGTGTGCACCAGAGGTGACTGAGAAACATATTTTGTTGGTTAAAAATATTACAGTAAACAACTGTCTTCCATGCAATTTTCAAATAAGAATCAATCAAATCTTGTGTGGTGATGTGCAAATTTTCAGTCAATTTTAACTGGTTTGGCTCTTTCGAAGGTTAGGGTAGTTTAATGGTTGAAAGCACACTGCAGTGAAGCTAGCTGAAAAGTCAAAGGGTAAAGGATTAGGATTTCATTTCCTTTTAGCTATTGCCATGTCTGTTTTCTGTCCAAACTTCTTCTTGCCACCGTTTAACCCATGCTTTTAAGGACAAGAGGGGTTGAGAACTTGAGGGCCTCTGGCTTTATTTTAACAAGGTGTCGCTAGCACTTTGGTACATAATTTGTCATAAATGTCAGAGGTCACTGGATGTTCAAAACCTACAGCCAGCAGATGGTCGTTATGACAGCAGTTATGTTTCAAAAGCAAAGGATATTTTGTGGTATTTACTTTAGTGTGCTAGTGCTACACCTTGGAGTACATCTGAGAAGATTCTAGTTTAAATCAAATCATCCTTATGGTTGTCTGTTTAAGAGGCAGTAACAAAAGATGGACCAGTTTTCAAAGGATATTCTATTCGGTTATTTTGGTCTAAAATTTACAGCACATAATTCCATTTTTTTCCTCCTTAATCTTAAGCACTGATTATGGATTTCCCAGGTCTTATTTCTGAGAAAAGTTAGTAAAAACAAAATTAAGTAAAAACAAATTATTCATATGTACTAATATGAATTTCTATATCTAGCCAGATCTTTGAAATTGTATAAAATGATAAGAGCTATAGATGAATTTCTATACNGCCTCAAGGGTTTTTTTTTTCCAAAATGAAAAAACAAAAAACCTCACTCAGCCCCTGTGGTGGTGGGATCAAGGGCCCCATAGGCAATTCTCAGTACTGAGAAGATGGCACTCAGGATTATAAATTCCCCAGTCTCCTATCCTTTGGCGAGATAATTCTGAGTCTCTGAATAACAAAAAGGCTCACTGGCATTGATTCAAAAGAAAATAAGAGAAAAGAAAAGGGAGGAAATTGAGATGCATATAGAATCTATTTCTAGGAGTATCCCTGCAAGGCAGAGAAGGGTAGTGTGGTGGGGGTAAGGAGACAGACATAACGAGTGAGAGAGCATAAGGAAGAAATTTGTTTTAAAGATGGAGAGAATATTACATTTTATTTGTGTAGAGGAAAGAAACACTGAAGATTCTGGAGACAGGAAGAATTGCTGGAATGATTTCTTTGAGTAGGTGAGAAGGGCTATGATTAGGGACAAGTGCTGAGTTTTACCTTAGAAGTACAGGCTTTTATCTGTTTCAGCAGGGGAAGACAGCTTTTGGATATAGATGTAAGTATATTGGTACTTTTAATAGTAAGGACGTGTGTTTGATCCATGACTTGGTGAATAAATTCACTCCTGAACATCTAGAAAACAGATAGTTCACCATCTACTTGAACCCACCAATAACACTAAATATTTATATTTTAGAATAACCCATTCCATTTCAGAAAGTCCTAGAGTACCACAATTCCTTCTTCATGATACTGAGCCAATGGACATAGAATGAAATAGCAAAGACCTGGGTGTGAGTGGGAGAGACATATTTGTTGCAAAACAAGAAGCAGCCAGTTGCAACAGGTAAGGGTTATAAGGCAAATATTCTCATCCACTAGCCAAGACTAGATCAGGAAATATGCATGTAGGACAACATGTGTGCATGCATGTAGGGGGTATAAATGCACTGAAAAAGATAGTTTGAGCAGTCACAAGTGCTAGCAA
>NW_017731602.1:2181829-2184588 GCF_001890085.2 Hipposideros armiger | reverse complement strand
GAACAGGGACATAGAATCTACACCGAATTCACCTTGCTGATGGATATTCAGTGTTATGATTCTGACCTTGACAACCCCACCCTCCACCATTTCCAGTTCTTCAGTTACTTTCTGATGTCTTCAGGATAAAATTCGAACTTCTTAAAATAGCATTGAAGAAAAAGACTAGTGATCTAGCCCACGCTTACCTATTAGGGTCAACTTTGCCATAGTTTGCAATTTATATAATTTATAATCCATCTTACGAGCAGTGCTCTAGCTCACTCTTAGCCTTTGCCCTTTCTGCTTCCTGTGACTGGAGAGTTTTCCCCTCTTCACCCATGCTGCATCCAGCTAATGCCTACTCATTCTTTGAAACTCAGCCAAAGTGTCAGCTCTTCCATGATCATTCTTCTATTTCCTTAGGATAGATTAAGTGACCTTCTCTATATTCCTATGAACATTTTATATACCCCTATCAGAGCACTTATCCAAATGTACTATAAATGTTTACTTTTTTATCTCGGTCCAAGTAGTTTCTGAGCTAATGGAATATGGGAACTTTGTTGTTATTCTCTGATTCCCTGCATCATTTATCATATTAATGCTTCTCAGCTCCAAATCCATATTTCTTTGCCCTGCTTTGTAATACTGTATTTGGACCCTGCAAACATTTCTTCCTTGCCAGCTGACTTAAAATGAGGCTTTGTAAGGAGAGAAAACTAAAAGAATACAAGTAAAAGGAAAAAAACAGCCTTTCATTGGGACCAGCCCACCCACATCCTCTGGCAGTTTTCTTGGCCACTTGGCAAGTTTTTTGTAGGAATCAGCTCTGGCCATACTGAATCTTCCAGCAGTTTTCTTAGTCACTCAATGAGAATCCCTAAAGATGATTCCCACTGAGCATACCCTACCCTTGAGCATTTTTCTCAGCTCCCATGTGAGTCATTTTTAGGGGCCAGCTAGACCCACTTTTCACATTCCCAAGTTTCTTAAGCACCGTCATCAGGCTATATGTTTTCATGTCAGTCATACCATTTCCAAAAAGGTCTGAATCTTTGCAATTGTGGGTGGAGGGAGGTGGAGCTTCTCTTCTAAGTTCCTAGTCACTTCTTGTTCACTCTCCCTCAACCCTAAATAAAATACTTGCTTTCTGCATCTGCTTTTCCTTTAGCCTTAGAGCTTTTTTTGTTTTGTTTTGTTTTGTTTTATCCTTTTTGATAGTGAACAATTACTTGTATTAAATTTTCACTGTTCAAATTACTTGTGGTTTCTGTCTCCTGGCTGGATTCTGACTGATGTATTCCCTAGCACAATGCTGGATACGTATTGAGAATGAAAACAAAAATTGTAGTTGAATAGGTTGAATAATGATGAAAGAAAGAGACTTAAGGTCTGAACTGCTGCTGCTGTATTGGCTGCAGAAGGACTAGGTGCAAGAATCATTGAGGATTCAAACTTTACTGAAGGTACTATCCAATTATATATGAGGGCAAAAGCTTCCTTTTGAAGCAATAAAATTTTGTCTTGGCTTATCATTTGAGCTTATTTATAAAATAGCTAATTAGCTTGGTCTCAGAATAATGGCTGTATTCAAGGACAGCTTGGTATATTGCACATAACTTGGAAAAGGGTACTTAGAAATGGGCACTGCTGATGAGGNAGGGAGAGATATGCTTGGAAATGTAAAAGGAATTACATTAATTTGAAAAATACTTTTATGAGAAAAACATCTCTGGGTTATATGATCTCTAAGGTTCCTTATCTAACTCCATGGGAAAAAAATCTCCAAATGCTATTGCATTCATTGGCACTATTTTGTTAATTTCTAGGAGAGAAAACATGTTCTGGGGACTGCAACATAGTTGTCAGTTTTGATGGGAAATAGTGGGAAAGGGAAGCGGTGGTCCTTGAGGGGACAAAAAGGATAAGCAAAGGCACTAGATAAGGATAAAAGAATCTGTTGAAACACAAGGATACAACAGAACAAGAAATACACTGCAGACCAACTTTGCTTAAAGCCAGATTTTATCTCTGAGGTGTCAATTAGAATATTCAATAAAAGACAGAAAGTTATAATTATAAAATATGTATACATATGGGATATATTTATGTGTATGTTTTATACAGGCATCCATGATTTATACAATTCTAATTGGAGAGAATGGTGAAATATTTAAATCTGTGACCCATGCCCTCTAAAAGTAGCCCAAACAAAAAACCAAAAAATAAGAAAAATAATTGCTAGATATAATTTACAAAACCCACACAGAAGAAACATGGTGATGATGGGGAATTTCTAGAATTCATTTCATTTGTCATTTAATCCAATTTGGAAATTTGAACACATGAAACAAATGCCTCATATCTCTACACACAAAATATTGAACTTCATTATAAGTTGGTTTTCCAGTGGTCATAAATTTCCTTTTGGATAACTTAGCCTTTGACCTAAAGCAATCCTCAGAACTGTAAATAATATGTCCAACAAAGCAAAGTTGTGAAAGCTTTGCCGTTTCTTTATCTTAAAAAAATAGGTAAACTACTTTTTAGATAAGCATAAGGGTACAATGTTAATTTTTGCATTGCTAAAGTACACAACTTAACGTTCTATGGTCTGCTTGTGCGGTTTCTATTTTTTTATGCCAAAGGCCACACTGTCTACTTTACATCATTAGTCAAGAAAACACAGGTGAGACCAGGTGAGAAATTGGACACTCACAAGCCCCAATTTTCCTAAAGGTTTTGCCTAAGAAATGTCATACTACTTTACTGTATGT
>NW_017731602.1:2177482-2179364 GCF_001890085.2 Hipposideros armiger | reverse complement strand
AACTATGGATTGTAATTCATAATAATGTAGCATCAAACATTAGCTCGGGCAATTTGGTTACATGACCCCTGCTCTTAAGTGCTATTTAGAGATGAGGAAACTGAGATCTCTGCTTCATATGATTGTTATACAACATGTATAAGTTAATATATGCAAAGTGTGAAGAATAATTCCTGGTACATGGTAAATACTATATATACTGCTGGACATTATTATTGCTACTGTTTTTCTCATGTGGCTCTATTTGGTATAGTCTGATAGCTGCTAAAGCCCCAATCATTTCATCCTTATTACAGGAGATGACTATGTCACTTTCCTTTAAGGACATTCCCTACATAATCTCTACTTATCTTCAAATGGCCTTAATTTAGACCCATGAACATGCCTAAAAGACAGGTTGAGAAGTGTGGTCTTTATTCTGTATCATGTAAAATTTGTAGAGTTTATCACTCAGTAAATAAAGGAAAACTAAATATTAGAAGAATACAACTAACGGGTACCGCTATATATCATCTGGGAGCTCATAAAAGTGTAAAAGTGTAAAAACTGTCTATCAGAGGTTCATACAGAGACATGTACCAAGAAGAGAAAGTCAAAGATGAGATAAAGTTTTAAGGCTAATACTGGAAACAGGAAAGTCCATTTTAGCTCTGCTTGGTATACAAAAATGAACAAAAAGGGAGAACTACTGGGTTTGGGGAGATGAATTTGAAACACAGAATTACCCATCTCTTAGTTTTAATGTTCAACCTTCATGGTTAACTTCTTTGTATTGAGAAGCATGTAACAAGTCTTGCGGAGACAGTTACCTCTGCCCAATGTGCATTCCTGCACTGGGCTTTGCACGCACTGCTTCTACTGTCTGGAATATCGTTCCTCTTCTCTTCACTCATGAAACATCCCCTCAAGCTTCTAGAACTAGTTCAAACAACAATCTTATGAAGCCCAAAGAGAATGGGAGAGTTTTCAGAAGACACATCTATCCAATGTGGGATGGGATAAGGCAAGCTGAGGGTAGCCAGGTGGATCAGGCTCAGAATTTTAGTTCCAGGTGCTAGAGTTCCCCTAAGCAAGGAGGCCCAGAATAGATTTAGCCAGTGAGCAAATGCCCCCCCAAAAAAACAAAAAAAACAAAAAAAAATGGGGAAAAACAGGGAAACAAAGTCACATATCAAGTCTAATGAGATGAAAACAGGACTTAACTAATGGTTCACGTTAGGTGGAAATGTTACAAAAAGACCCATATTTTATTTAATAGGAGCTTCAATAATGAAATTAATACTAGCTTTAATGATTTCCACAAATATCTTTAGATGTCTTAAAAATGTCTTGGTTGTCTTAAGCTGTCTTTTCCAGTTGCCGACTTCACTTTCCTCAGTTGTAAATGGACTTCCAGGGAAAGTTATGATAATTAAGGAAGATGATGCATATAAAGCACACTGCTTTGTTTCCAGCACAAAGTATTTGCTCAATACTATGTAGATTTAAAATTCACAAATGGGTTCAATACCAAGCCTCAAACGAAGAGTTGTGATGAATCAAGTGACCCAATTTTCGAAAAGAAAGTTGTTTATGTCCACTTGAATAACTTGCATACCCTGTGTTTCCACTCACTCTGCTCTCCATCCAGATCCTCCTTCTGACCTCCCTGTCTCTGCCAATGTCTTCACCTTTTATAGGTTATTCGGGCTCAAATATTTAAAGTCCTATTTGAATCTCTCTCTTCCTCATCATTGCATCCATTCACTTGTCAAGGTATGTAGATCCTAAATGCTCTGTGTCAGTCACATCCATTCCCATTAACAAAGTTCAAGTCCTCATTTCTTGTCTCCTGGACTGTTTAAAACCATCCTAACTGCTCTTTCACCTTTTGTGCCTTCCT
>NW_017731602.1:2170769-2171517 GCF_001890085.2 Hipposideros armiger | reverse complement strand
TGGAGCAGCTTTTGGTTAGTCAGACTTTTTATATGGCAGCTCACAGCTCCAAGAGCAAGAATTCTGTTCTAGACTGAGGCACCATGGCCTTTCAGAACTAGCCTCTGAAGTCTTATAGTATCACTTCCAGCATACTTATTCTGTTATTCATAGTAATTGCATGCCTGCACAGATTGAAAAGGAAGGGAAATTAACCCTACCTCTCCATTGAGAAGTGTCAAACAATTTGCAACCATGTATAAAACCTCAACAATATTCACACTCTTCTATACTGTACTAATTGAGCTCTACATAAACAAGGATAAGAAATCATAGTACTACCCTAAGAGACATACAGGAATAATGGGAATTGTCCTGTAACAGTTATAGCTCAATAAAAAAAATTATTCCACAGAATAGACATCATTACGTGGCTATCTAGAACATAAGAGAAGGAACATTTCTTCTTCTCTTGTCTACCTGTCAAATCCTATTTATCTTTTAAGTTCCAGATTAAATATCAATAACACTTACAGTTTAAAGCCTTCCCCAAATCTGCCATTTAGAACAAATCTACCTTTTTCTGTACTCCTAGAATGCCATGCAAGTATATTTACGATAGGACTTATCACAATGGATTCAATAATTCCATGTTTCTTCTGTCAAAATGTGTGCCTAATAATCATGATGCAATGTTTTGGTGTGTCACAGAGTGCACATTCAACAAAAATGGATATTAAATAATGAGTACTTCAGAAAACATAAATCA
>NW_017731602.1:2166061-2167548 GCF_001890085.2 Hipposideros armiger | reverse complement strand
TAACCAATAATAAAAGTTATGTAAAATCATTGAAATATTTCACTAATTTTTTAAAACCATGTAGCTCGTGTACATGTGTTTAATTGGGAAGATTCTGTTCTAAATCGTCAGACACTTTCATTAATGCCCATGTGCACGTAAGCAATGATGACCCTTCAGAGCAGTCATAGATTTAGTTGCTGGGAAATGAGAAGGCTTCACCGATGACTTAATTTGCTGTGGGAACCAGTGCTTCCTTCACATGCAACCTCTGCATTTGGCCGTCTGTGACCTTTAGCACCATCCACCTGCTAGAAGCCATGTTTGAGTCTCTGCCCAGGGAAATGCCTGCTTGACAGCAGAATGGTATCATAGGACAGTGTGATGGAATTTTTCTTTCTCTGTCATCATTAAGGGGGTTCCCCCTATGGTGAGGGGAATAAAAAGTACGATTTAATGTTCTCTGGAGAGTGGCAGGGGGAAAAAAAAGGCTCAAAGCTTCACATGCTGCTTTTGGAGTGGGTCATTTCAGTCCTTGTGGCGAATGGGCTATCCCAGTGGAATTTGCCATAGACTGGTTTGAAAAGAAAGGGATTAAGACCCTTTTTCAGGATGAAAATGTAACAAAAGAACCACTTTTATGATGTAGCAGCATAAAATAAGGGGATCTATTATGCAACTGATTGCTAAAGATCTTTGAATTGGATAGCCTTGTCTGGTAGGCCCTGTCCCCTGAGGGTTTAGGGGTTTGAACAGAATGATATGTCTATACTAGAAGCAGAGTTCTGCTCTCATTTAGGGGCAAGTAAGAGATTATCAGTTTGTTCCTACATGATTTTTTTTTCCACACCTACCAAAAAGTGGCCTGTAGGGAGATTATACTCTAGTGAAAGTTGCTGCTAATTAAAACAAGTAATTAGTGTTCCTCCAGGCTTTGTGGTTTCACTCACTTTTGCCCGCCAGACAGCATTAGTTTAAAAGCAATCCAATTTCTAGCAATAACAGACTGTAAAAAAGTCATTTAACAAGTATATAAGTGTAAGGTTACAGTTCAGGCGTTGATTTATCTTTTCTGGGCTATTTAGAAATACTGTTGCAAAGTTGAAAAGAAAAAAGTTAAATACCTTTTTTTTAAAAAAAATTAACATTAAGAAAACTAAAAAGATCACAATACCTCAGTTCATTTACACACACACACACACACACACACACACACACACACACACACACACACAGACAGACAAGCAAAAACTGGGAGCATATATATGAGACTTGCTAAATTGCATTAGGAAACCAAAATTGGATTTAATGCTGTTTTCGAATAGAACCCTCACTTAGCATTCTATAAACAGATCATTTCATTAAGTTCTTTTGTTTCTTCTCCAGCCTTTGCTGAAACAGGGACTTTTCACTGACTGATTCTCACTGAAATGAATTGGAACAGTAAAGAGTTTAACACAACACGTTATTACCTCCTTTTTTTCATAATTCCAAAATGACTAGCATGG
>NW_017731602.1:2162291-2163878 GCF_001890085.2 Hipposideros armiger | reverse complement strand
CAAAGATAAAATATATAAGAGATTATGTAGTCTATGAATCCTGGCATTTAAAGAAGACCAGTTCTCTGTCATTCTATACCAGGAAATGCCTGTACAAGGTATAGGCTATATCCTTTATACAGCAGCTCTGGGCAGGAAGTATAAATTATCATTTATGAGAAGTTACTGTGTGTCAGGCTTAAGGCCGAGCACTTTATGTATATTATCTCACTTATTATTATTGTTTTGGAGATGAAGATCCAGGAGCTTTGAAGGATTACATAACTTTGTCCCACAAAGGTAAGGAAGGCAAAGGAGATTTGTTTTAAAAATCAGTGATTTTGTTATAAAATATTTCTGGAGTAACTCCTATGTACCAGTCACTGTGCTAAGCACATTGTGGATATCTGAGGACAAGATGCTTGAGCTCCCTGCTACCTAGACACATATGTTCTAGTAAACACACATGTAGACTATCATGTAAATAAATACACAATATAATATTAGACAGTGGTATTATGTATGAAATAAAGATAATTTCCAATAATCAATAAACAAATTTGTTTCCAAGGTAATACCAATTTTTTCCATATTATTTTGACTTTTTAAATCTAATTGCAGACTTTTACATTCATCTCTATTGCATTTAATCCTGTAAATTTCAGTTTTCCCCAAATTTAACTTCTTTTTGATTTCTTATAAATTTAACCTCTAAAAAACCTATGACTTCTCAGACTATACCATTTATGTTACTCAGAGCCAAGGCAAATTACAATCAACTTTTCCAGATTCGCTTTATTCTTCAAAAAGTTAGACAGCTACTGTAACCCTTTCCATTTAAGAGAATTGACTTCCAGTCGCACTTGGTTCCACTGATCTTTGTTCCATGCTGTCTTAACTTGTTTCCTTCTAATGCTGCTGTTTGTTTGATCTTGTATCTTTTATTATGGAACCATTTTTGCATTTCTTCATTTTCAGCACTGTAGCTAGCATTCATTAAATGTCTACTGTATGCCAAACTCTAGTTTAAACACTTTTTTAATAATTATATTTCATGTAATTCTCTAATTTCCTTATAAAGATAAGTGTTGCTTTTATCATGATTCTACAAATTAGAAAAAATTAGGTATAAAAAGGTCATGTACCCAAGACCTATACTAATAAATGACAAAGCCAGGATTTAGAAGAACACAGTTTAGTTATTTTAATGTTAATTTCATGTTTCAGAGTTTTTTATAACACTGGAACCATATTCTATTTTAAAATGAATGGCCATGGAATCCAGTCTCTGCTCTCAATATTTTTGAAATGTGCTTCCTTAAAGTCTAGGTTAAATTTTGTTCATGTTTCTTTCTATTGCTGTTATAAATTCTAAGTTAATAATACCACAACCTACTAGGTTTTTAAACACCACTTCTCTAAACCATATTTCAATAGAAGGGAGAATGGAAGAACAGAAAAAGCACTGGCTATGTTTGCAGCCAGAGTTGCATTCAAATCTAGCTTTGCTATTTACAAGCTCTGTTACTTCAGGCAATTTACTTAATTTCCCTTAGGCTTGCTTATTTTTTCTTCTCATTGAGAATAATATCTGTCTTGTGGGGGGGG
>NW_017731602.1:2154843-2159016 GCF_001890085.2 Hipposideros armiger | reverse complement strand
AACTTCTAGTCTTATCTTTATAATCTGTCTTGTTTTCCTAATACTTTCTAACTGGTTTCCACTAAACTTTAAGCTCCATGAAAGCAGGACATTTTATCAGTTTTGTTTACTGAAGTATCCCAAATTATGAGAACAGAGATGGACACATATAGGCATTCAGTAAACATTTGCTTAAATAAATACATCATTCATTTTTACTAGTCTTTGCTGTCTCCCACAGTGTTGTGTATTTTTTTTCCTTTTCAATAGATATCAATTTGTTTTTCTAATGACAACATATGTGAAAGATTAAAGACATATTAAAAAGTATTGAATTTTGATTTTAAATTAGGATATACATGTTCATTGGAAAAAGTTTAGAAATAGACATGTATAATTTCACACTACCAAGATATAATTACTATTTATATTTTAATGTTTACTTTCTACTGTTTTTTTATATATACTAGATGAATATTTTAATCTAAACATAAATATACAGCTGGAAGCATAATATAGAATGAATTTAGTGAAAGCAGAGAAGTTCAATTGCAATAAGAAAGATATGTTTTCATAAGTGAGATAATAATGATCAATTGTTGCCTTACTAATTATAACTATTTAAAAATTAAAATCTAGTTACTTTACCTAACTTTCCTGGTAAGAAATATGACCTTATTAATCACTTTAGGTATCAGTAAACTGATTTGAAAGACTGTCTTATTATGATGAAACAAGACCTTCATTTATCCTGCCTACTTAAATGATAGGGCTAAGGGAAGAAACAATGCTAGTTTCCCTCTCTCTCTCTCTCTCTCTCTCTCTCTCTCTCTCACTGTTATCATTAAAAAGTCATTGAATAGTTTACAGTTTGCTCTTATCTTATCACCATTGGAATTTCTATTGATTAATCAATGAATGCATAATTAATTCTGAAAAATTAATGAGCCCACTTGACTGAAGTTTTCACTATCATTCATAAAATCCATGTTTATGTATTTGCTAGGACCAAGACTGTGGATTTGTTATAGGTACTTACCTAGTAAGTAAATCCCTTAATAAACATTTCCAATATATATTTGTTAAGAAGTATGTGGAATTCAAGCCTTCTGGTCAAGATGGAGAGAAGGTAAATGCTGTACTTGCTTCCTCTCACCACTGATCAACATTACAACTAAACTACAGAACAACCATCACTGGGAATCACCTGAAGTCTAGCTGAACAGAAGTCCTACAACTAAGGGCATATAGATGAAGCCACAACAAGACAGGTAGGAGGGGTGGAGACACAAAAAGGGCTGGTCCCACACTCACATGTGGCAGTTAAAAATTGGGAGGGATATCTTGGCTGTGGATGTTCTCCTGAGGAGCAAGGGGTCCCATCCCCACACCAGGCTCCCCAGCCCAGGGTTCCAGTGCTGGGAAAAGAAGTCTCTATAACTGCTGGCTGTGAAAACCAACAGAAATTGTGGCTGAGCAAGACAGAGGGCTGCTGGCACCCCAGACATTCCTCTTAACGGGTTTGTGCACAGATTTACTCATTGGCAATCAGCTCCAGTGCTAGAGCAGCAGCTCAAAAGGTGCCAGAGGCATATGAGGAGGAACTAAATTGTCTGGCTTTAGGGTGAGGCCCGGAGAGGCAGCTTTTTCCCAGACAGAAGTTCTGGCAGAACCCATTACTCCTTTGTTGAGCCCTTTCCCCCAGCCAGCCTGCGTGCATAGGTGAGTACCATATTTGTATTCCCATCAACCTTGCTAACATTAGTCACCCCACACTGGTGATTACCTGAGACCCTTTCTCACCCAGCTTGTGGGTCCACCCAAGTCACTTCCAATGGCTTTACCATACAAACAACCTGTCTTGGATTATGATATGGAATTTCCTAAAATCTTTCAAAGGGCAGCAAACCCCAAGCAAGCAGCATGTGTCCTCAGCATGCCCCATATCTCTTACTAAATAGCCCCAAGCCAGACACGAGCAGCAGCCAGCCTCGATTCACAGCTTTGCCCCTCCCAGGCACCCCCAAGCCCAGTACAAGTGGCACCCATATGGAGATCACTTCGTAGCTCATGCCACATGGCTCAAGGCAGGGCACATGCAGCAGCTGAACTTGGCCTATAACAGAGTCGTCCCCAAAGGCTCCAGAACCAACACACCCAGAGGCCAGCTTCAGACCACACCAGAGCATTACCCAACCACCTCCACAAATGACATGCCCAAAGGGCACACCAGGCAAGCACCAGAACCTCACTAAAGTGCACCCTGCTCTATAGGGTCAGTCCCTGCACAACAACTTCTCCATTGCTCACAGCCAGTACTCACAACCAAACAGCATGACGTACTGGTGTGTCCCACCGATGTGAAAACAGAAACCAAGGGTCAACTACAATAGGAGGGCACACACAATCCACACACCTGGAGCACCCGGCTCAGTTGGCCAGGGAAAGTGCACCACTGGGCCCCACAGGACCACTCTACATAAGGCCACTCTTCTAAGACTGGGAGATATAGCAGCCTTACCTAATACATAGAAACAAACACAGGGAGGTAGATGAAATGGGGAGATAAAGAAATATGTTAAATGAAAGAACAGGACAAAGCTTCAGAAAAAGAACTAAATAAAAGGAGNTTGCAGCCAGAGTTGCATTCAAATCTAGCTTTGCTATTTACAAGCTCTGTTACTTCAGGCAATTTACTTAATTTCCCTTAGGCTTGCTTATTTTTTCTTCTCATTGAGAATAATATCTGTCTTGTGGGGGGGGGTTGTTGTGGGAATCAACTAAATACAAGTAAAATGGTTTGGCACATTCTTTGCACTCAATAATTTTAACTCTATTTTTCTTTGGATTAAGATTGAACTGGCAATTCTTTTCATTATGGCTTAAAAATTGAGAGAAAATTTCCCAAAAGTTGAGTCAAGTTTTATCAGATGCTCTGTTATTGGCTTCCTGACTTAACATAGTCTGCATAGAGTTGGCCATATATTCGTTTATCTGTCATTCACTCATTTATTTAACCAGTAAGGCAGTGCTCAAGCATTTAAAATAGAAATTTTATACCAGACTGTGTGCTAAACAGCAAGATTTCAGTGGTATGTGATAGATGACTCCTACAATCAAGAAATTCACATTTATATTATGTGATAAGAGGTATGAGACAAGTATTCAATGGAGTTAAGCTTATGTTAAAATCGACCTTGTGACAGTGTATCCACATTTTCTCTCTTGAAAGGTGGTCTGTACTCAACAGTTCCCCTCAATTCGGTTTTATCTGTAAAGTTAAGAAGTTTAAGTGTTCTTCTAAGATCTATTTCATCTCTGAAATGCTGTGCCTCTATAATTATGTCATGGTTGGTTCTCTTTCTTTTAATTCCTACTTAAATGACATCGACCATATTTCCAGGCTAAGGTTTATAGAATTTACTGGAAGTGGGATAATTTACAACAGTATCACTTTTTACTCCTTATAGTAGGTCAAATTTGTACAGATATGTATGCATAATATTATGTTTTAAGTCCTATCCAATTTACCTGATATCTTGCTGACGGTGTAAGTTTTGCAACAGATCATCAGCTCTATTTTTCCTAAGGATATCTGGGGACATCCTATACCCCCTTTATGTCTTTCTTCATTATTCCCATTATTTCTCAGAGTGTTTTATAGTATTTTCTGGGTATTTAATTCATGTCTCTCAAATATAATTAAAGTAATAATTCCTGCTACAAATTATGTTGATCTGAATATAGTTAAAAAACAAACAGCAGGACACTCAAACAGTTGCAATATGGGGAGCATCCAATAGAAAATTGAAAACACTTTAGAATTTTAACCATCCTTGGATTGGAACACTAGACAAAGTTAAGGAAGAACAATTTGACATACTGTTTTCTGTATAGAATAATATTTGCATAAAGAAAGGCTGAGCCTTGGTGACTAGCTACCACAGTCCAACATACAGAAGCCTCAAGCATTGATTGACCTTTTTCAGCATTCTCTTACTCTGTTATGTTTTTATTTCCATTGCATTAAAACCATATTTTTTGTTTATCATCTGCCTCTTATCCTACTATGTAAACTTCATGAAGAAAAAAATGTTCAACTACTACTGTGCTGTGATAGCATTGCTTAAATACTTAGTGAGTGGATGGCATGAACTGGATAATACAACAATGAAAACATAATAATATTAAAAT
>NW_017731602.1:2137547-2149608 GCF_001890085.2 Hipposideros armiger | reverse complement strand
GCCCATAAAACTGTCAACTGATTTCTCAACAGAAACTTTGCAGGCCAGAAGGGATTGGCATAAAATATTAAATTGATGAAAAGCAAGAAACTACAACCAAGATAACTCTACCCAGAAAAGCTACCTTTTATATTTGAAGGACAGATAAAGAGCTTCCCAGATAATAAAAATCAAAAGGAGTTTATCACCACCAAACCAACACTATAAGAAATGTTGAATGGTCTTCTTAAGAAGATGAAGAAAAAAAAAAGAAAAGATAAAAAATATGAATAATAAAATGGCAATAACTATATACCCATTAATAATTACTTTAAATGTAAATGGATGAAATGCTCCAATTAAAAGTCAGAGGGTATCTGAAGGGATAAGAAAACAAGACCTTTACATATGCTGCCTACAAGAGACCCAGTTCAGTTGCAAAGACACACACAGAATGAAAGTAAAAGGATGGAAAAAGATATTTCATGAAAATGGAAACAAACAAACAAGAAATCTGGGGTAACAATACTTATACCAGACAAAATAGATTTTAAAACAAAGGCTATAACAAAAGACAAAGAAGGACCCAGTAATCCCACTTCTGTGTATTTATCCGGAGAAACCCAAAACATTACTTTGAAGGAAAATATTCATCCATATGTTTATTGCAGCATTATTTACAATAGCTAAGATATAAAGGCAACCTGGGTATTGCTTGATGGATGAATGGATAAAGAGGTGGTGTGTATAAACAATGGAATATTACTCAGCCATAAAAAGAATGAAATCTTGCCATCTGCAACAACATGAGTTGATCTAGAAGGTATTATGCTGAGTAGATGAAGTTCAACAGAGAAGGAAAAATGCCATATAATTTCACTTATATGTGGAATCTAAAGAACAAAATAAATGTACAATCAAAACAGAAACAAACTCATAATACAGAGAACATTTTGATGGTTGCCAAATGGGAAGGGGTTTAGGAGGATGGGGGAAAATGGGGAAGGGATTAATAAATACAATTTGGTAGTTACAAAATAGTCAAGGGGGAGTAAAGTATAACATAGTAAATGTAGCCAATAATATTGTAATAATTATGGTGGCAGGTGGGTACTAGACTTATCAAGGTGTTCAAGTTATATAAATTTCTAATCACTATGTTGTACAGCTGAAACTAATATAATATTGTATGTCAACTGTAATTGAAAAATGAAAAAATATATTAAAAAATAAAGAAGTACAGTAATGCCTCGGTTTGCAAGCATAATTCGTTCTGGAAATAAACTACTCGTATTTCAAGACATCGCTCATTTACCAAGTTAAAATGTATCATTAGGTTGGTGAAAACATAATTGTGGTTTGTGCCATTACAAGTAATGACACAAATCGCAATTACGTTTGCACTAACTTAACAGAAATGTTTGCTCATCTTGTGGAACACTCACAAACCAAGTTACTCGCAATCCAAGGTTTTACTGCATAGAGTCTTCTTTCAACCATTGTTTGGTTTTCAATTCCCAATCTCAGTAACAAATTGTATCTACTAGTTGTTCTTTAGTGAAGGTAAACTCCAAGACCACTAGTCTTAAGAATGTAACAAGCACCTTTTTTACCCCCATCATTTAACTTCCCTCCTCTCTAAATATTCCTCCTTGAATAACTCACATCTACTGTACCAAGCTTTCCAAACATGTCTCTTTCTTCCTATTTCTATAAAAACACCCCTATCTAACTTCAGGGCATGACTGAAACTCACTTGATGAAAAGAACAGTGTAATTGAAACCCAAAGATCAAGATCCAATGCTTTGTTCTCTATTTTGTTGCCACATACTAAGCAAGCAACTTATTTTTCTAAGTTTTCCTGGACCTAAGATTTGGCAAATGACAAAAGTAGATGAGATCATCTCTAAGGTCCCTTATGGTTCTTATATGTTATAATTCTATTATAAAGCTGTCCAAATTATAAAGACCCTCAGGGTTCTGTATAGTTAAATTTATTCTGTGTTTTTATTTTGTTGCTGTCCTTATTTTTCTGTTTGTTTTTATTTAACCACTTTGATAGATAGAGACCCTTCATCTGTCCTTTGCAATGCTGCCTAATCTTTAGCAATTAAATTAGCCAAGCTGACATAACTCATGACCTCCTTCATACTAGAAATTTTGATGTGAAAATTATACTAGAAATCTGAGCTATGAAAATTTCATAAAATCTAGTTTTCTTGCTATGTATGGCATTTTATTTACTTTCAAATTTTACTGATAGTTTGAAGTTTGCCTGAACCAATGGGTTATAGCACCATCTAAAAAAACAAGTGGTATTTATATTTGTGCTGGCCTCCAGTTCAAGCTGTGTACTTCATAGTACAACCTAGCAAGAGACATGTGATTTAAAGGACACTTCTGTTAAACAACTGCTCAGAAAGAAGTGTGTGTGATCTGTTTAGTTCAGAGCAAAGAGTTATCCACCTGGAAAAACCCACAGCATAGTGGAAATGATTATCCTACATGCTGTCACTCTTATCCAAGAAGTGCAAACAGAATGAACCCATGGACCATGCTAGTTCTTTAAGCCTTCAAAAGGGCTCTTGCTAAATAAAGATAGGCATTAGTCACCTGATCCCATTAGTTCATGAATGATGATCTTTTAAAAAAGACCCTTACATTAGCTTTAAAAGAGAGCACTAAAACGGGATTTCATAAAACACAGAACCAGGAAAATTGAAAATGGGAAAAGCTTAAGGTGGTCTAATATTGCAGGGCTTGAATGTGTTATTCTTCTACTGTTGTATTGAGTGATCCAGTTTTAAATGACCCAATAAAGAGAAAAATAATAACGAAGTCAGAAATATTTTTAAGGAATGGTTTACTTTACTTTAGAAAGTATTTTAAGGCCTTTATTAAGCCAAAATAGAATAATTCAGTTTCAACACCATAACAAAATGTAAGTTGGGTTCTTACAAGATGTATGTTTATATAATTTATGGGTCTTTGATACATTATTTGTGATAATGATGATAACAGAGATAATTCTGACCATGAACTAATATGAAAACAGAACACTATAAAGTTCCTCTCTTGAGTTTAGATCATCCTTATTTATTATCATTTTTAAAAGTCTTAGTATTGTTATTAAGAAATATATGTTAATTATGACACAAGAATAAAATTAACCAACCATGTTTTTAAAATCACTCATACTAAGAAAACTATTGGTTGAGGGCTTACAGTATTCCCAAAATTCAAAAGATTAAAGCTGAAGCTAATCTAATATGGTCATATTTTTTCCAACCAGAATTTTAAGTAAATTATATTACCTATTCCAAGACATATATTATTCTTTGAAACAAACTTTGAAGCAATTACTTATATAGTAGATATTTTGTGCCTTCTTTGAAGAATTTGGTGTGTTTTCTAGTATTATTTTTTAAGTTTAAAATTATATACCATGATTAAAAATAAATAAACCTTCTAGGTTTTAGTTTGATGACCAACTGTGGAGTTTTAGTCTCTCAAGGCTGTTTCAGATTTTTGTTTTACTTTTTTCCATCTTTTGCTTGACCTCCTTTTCCTTCCTTCCTTCCTTCCTTCCTTTCTTTATTTTCAATTGCATGACAAATTCTGGATTAAGTCTCATTGAAGCTTTAAGACTAGATTTAATGTAGTGGCTGAACTTTTAACTTTTGAGCCCCACACATTTTAAAACTATCACCAATATCCATTGCACTTTTTCTGTAGTTCTATATCAGATATAGTAAAAAGAAACCTTTTAGAGTATGGGACATTATTTATCCAGGCTCTTTGTAACAGCAAATGGAGGGGATTTAATTCTCTTACTGGTCTTTCCCAAAATTCTCAGAGAAAACAAATGCTGGAACCTCGACTCTCCCACTTTCCCAATCCTGCTTCTTTATTGGTAATTGGACTGCAAATAAAGGGGTCCTGGGTGTCAGCTTTCAATGAAAAGTCATTTATTCATAACTAGGCTTCAAATTTCCCAACACAAGGGACTGTTTTGTTTTTCTTTACCAGGTCATCTTATAACTTCCAAACGTTTTCTATCTATTTAGCTATGCATTCTTCTGGCATGGCAGCACAAGCAGCATTTCTTAAAGTTTCACAGGCAAACTGTTGGATGCTTTCAAGGTGCTCAAAAGGAAAGAATATTGTTTAAAAGTGTGGAATTTATACTTACCTTTTTTTTTCTTTGTGCCATTTAACACTTATTATATCAGTCACTTCAACCTATGTCCTTCTAAGGGGAACCAAAAACCGGGCAGTTCTCTTGTTGAAGGAATAATTTGATGAGCAGCGAACACTAGAGGGGGAACTTACCCGTTCAGGAGAGAGAAAGCTTCAGAACCTTTGGGAGACGATCAGAGCTACTGACTTAAACAAGGCAAGGTAAGATTTGGTCAGCCATGGTTCAGAAGTCAAAAGGTCAGGAATGGTAGGTAGCCAATTTATTGTCTTTTCCCAAAGAGGCAGGGAAGCATAAGTGGAAATGAAAAGTTTAGCTCCTGCTCATGCCATAATATGGAATATTTTTAAAACCTCTCTGGAGGCAGTTTTAACATGAAGAGTAAGATTACAGAGGCTTTTTTCCCCCTTTACTATGAGTGTCTGTCATTTAAATGTCTAAGGAATGATGAGATGAATTATCATAAAATTTTGACAAATTTGATGGCTCAAGCAAAGAGGGAAATAGGCATTCTGATTATTAGGTTCTAATATGACATGACATTTAAAATGAGTTTACATGGCAGTTAGACCTTTGCTTTTTTTTCTCCTTGATTTAAAAACATTGAGATTCTTTTCTTAGAAAGGAAATAACTTATTTCAGTTTCTCTTCTCTCTAGTTTAATGATTATAAGTCCTATTTAACCACTTATACTTTTTTTATCCCTTGTAACCACAATCTAATTGCTTTCCACAATTTGCCTGAAATTGAGAAAACTTAAAATGCATCTTGAAAGATACTAGAATATTTTACTAGAAATATTTAGTAAGATTTTAGTAGAAAAAAAATGTAAGCAGCCCTTTCCTTTGTCATTTATTTTTTTTCTGTGTCATCTTATAATACAGTAGACAAGGTGTATTGATTTAAAAGAACAAATTGTTTTTCCAAAAGGAAAAAAAATAAGAAGAAATTAACCAAAGTACTGATAAACAAAACTAATTTATTCTGATTCCAATTCCTACTTTTTTAGCAGCTAAATATCAAGTTATCTTTGTAATAAGTTAATCTAATTAACCCACACATCTATTATGATGTTTATATCATTTACTTTATATTTTTTAAAAGGGGGGGGGAAATAATTCAATCACAACTAATCTGATCTTTGGAAATATCCTGAACTTTTAATTTAAAACTAAAACATTTTGGGGCATTTTTAACTATATATCTATTAATGCTATTAGAAACCTGGCATCTCTGTACAATTAAGAAGAAATATAAAGCACTTAAAAAACATTTTCAGAATGATTTTCATTTTGTCATACTTCAACAACTAAAAGTGAAGGGGAAATTAGCACTTGATTTTTAGTAAGTAAACTATATGTAGGTGATATACTTACTGATCTACCACAACTTTTCTTAAAGTGACTGTTTATAAAAACAGAAACATGTGACTTAACAAGAGTTTTATTTCTGGTGATACATAAAAACGTGGATTTATTTTTGCTTTCCAGGAGATTTCCTAGAACCACAGTGACTAGATCTTTAGAATTCTCTTTTGATCCTAGTGGTACTCTGCCCAGAGGTTTGTTTAAGGCTAGCAGACATCTCCCACAGACCTGCATAGCAATATTTACTTTAAAACATTTATATAGTTAAATAATAGAGCAGAGGAAACCTGAATTAAATGTATTAACTGTAAGTTTCTAGAATTTCACATTATACAAGCAAACTATTGGGCTACTCAGTAAAAGCTATCTTGAGGTTGCTAATCTGGGCCTCAAGTGCATCCTTTATGCCCTGCCCATAAGTGACAGTGCAAATTGTGTGACAATTCAGTGGACTCACTGGTCTGGAGCTCAGATTATGCAGCTTTGGGATTATGCAATTTGGAAGAGAACATGAGCTGTCCAAGTAAATGTAAATTTCTCCGTGTATCATTAGGATTAGAGCCATTTTGCTCACTCAAGAGAAATACTTAGCTAACCATTTGTGGTCCCATCACAGGAAAAAAAAAATGTCATGTTAAAAAATACTTCTAAGTCATTTTTGAATATTAATTAAACTTTACTGAAACAGTTCAATTCCTCATATCAAGTCAAAAAGAGAAGCAAAGGGAAAAGGAACCGGGTTTGTGAGTAGAATAATATACTAGGAAACTATATCTTACATGAATCAGACTTGTCTAGAGTCCCTTAATCTGTTTGATGTTTGACCTTTCTGATCAGAAGTATTTTGTAATATTTTCTTTATTTATATTTCAAGTGATATTTATTTTAATATTTAGATTTTTCTCTTTTAATTTTCAAAGTTGAATTGACCTGAACTTAGATATTTTCTCTAATTCTAACATTATGCTTTGTAAAATAAGTAGATTTATTCCTGTTTCATTTCTTCATATCCACTTTATTTTAGAAATTTTAAAATTGAGAAAAAAAACCAGGATACTTACATCATTTTATAGGTTCCATTTGTTATATTATATAAAATGTGTTCCTTTCATAAACTTTATTGTGTCACAATTGTAGAAAAGAAAATATTAAAACTAAATCATTACTTAAACATATAAATATCATTCAGACAAATAAAATAAGATTCAGACCTAAGCGTATGAGAGGGCGAAGATAAAGTATGATACCTGATTTTAAAAATAGTTTAATAGAAAATTAACAGTGACTATTATATTCACTTGCCAATGAAGAAACAATAAATTTTCATAAAGTTTCTTTTTATTTCTTTACTTAGAATAATGCATCAATGTGAATGTGTCTGCTAATGACTACCAATACAGAGGAAGAACCCATGTCAACATTAGTTCTTCAAGGGTTTTGGAATATCATTCCCAACATTTCATGGAAATGGTCTTACTTTTTGTTTTGTGATATATATTTTACTTTGAAACTTAGCAAGGAACAGAGAAAGAGAGAGAGAGTGGTGAGTATATGAGAGAAAAATAACAAAAATTGATTGCTAAAGATTTGAAATCAATTGATGCATTTGTTTTTCAAGTGTTTTATCTAATTGAAGCCAGGTCTTTACATAGAATTGTGTAGGAAATGTGGTTAACAAGATCGGATTGTATATATCTTTAATATCAAGTAATTCTCAAAGAGGTTAATGCTTCAATAAACAAACAGATGCATAAATACATAAATATTTTAATATTAATACCTGCTATGTACTAGACATGACATTTTAATCTGACTTATTATTGTGAATTAGACAAGAGATGTAAGTAATATTATAAAATTTACAATATAGCAGGGATTCGATAAATGGACAAGTATGATAAAGCAAGAATGGTGCACATAGGACGGATACCTTGTCCACATTTGAAAAAGCATGGAAGGTTTTCAGAGGAAGTGGCAAAACAGGCTTAAATGAATGAAAAGAATTAAATATTGTAGAAAGAAAGGAAGAGAGGCTAAAAAGGAAGAATATTTAGGGGAAATGATCAGCCGAGTGCAATGGAGGAAAGAAGAGGACCTGACTGGTGTGAGAGTGGTCAGTTAGCCAAGGTCAGGATATGAAGGAAGTTGTTAGCTATGTTTTGAATTCAACATTATCTGGAAGTGTAAGAGAGATGTCAAATAGCTGTAGGCAGGGGAATGATCCAAGATTTGTATTTCAGAAAATTCATTCTCACAACAATGTGGAGAATGGATCGAAGAGGGACCAAACTGGAAGCAAGGAGTTCATGTAGGAGAGATGACTGCAGTCTAAACTAAATCAGTGGCAGGGTTGTAGAGAGAAGTAGCCCTACCTGACAAGCATTTAGAATGTCGAATGGGCAGAGGTTAGCCTCAGACTGAACATGGTAGAAAAGGAAAGGGAGTAGTCAAGGATATAAATAATATATTAATTATACCAAATTATTTCAATGCTACATTTAATGTATGTTTATGTGCCAACTGACTACAACCTCAAATATGCTGAAGTGATACCATAAGGAAGCACATGGCATAAGCACTTTTATATAGTCTTCAAAATCTTAAACACCATATTTTGACATGCAATCAGCTTATCTGATTTTACTGAGAGCATGATTCTTTCATAACCATCTTAGTTTCATTAGTACTTTCCAAGTTAAAAACTATTATTTATATTTTACATAAAATTATATAACAAATATGTCCAGAAATAAGAACAATTGTGGCATATTTAGAATCATAAATACTCGCCAACTGATGAAGTCTAGAGAAAATACTCAATAATTTACAAATTTTTTTCGAATTTTAAAATAAATGGCAATGGTGTAAAACACTTTAGAATCAATATCAAGATATTTACAAATTATGTTTCATAATTATTCATATAAATATACATAGAAATGTTTACATTAATCTTTTAATTTAGTTTTATGTTTATTTACTCAGTCAATAAACTTATTTTATGAAATATATGCAAATATTTATGCAAACTGTATAATGTAAAAGTCAAAGGGATCATATGGCTATGGCTTACAAGATTCCCTTATTCCAGGTTTATTATTTTAAAACATTGTTGCAGAGAAGGAGGGGGTAGAGAAAGAGAAAGAGAGCAATTTCGTTTGCACCAAAATTCACCTGCACTCTGAAAAACGGACCCAGGGAAAAGGTGAGAATACCTATGCAATAGTGAAAGTAGTTTACCTAGAATATTTGATACAGTTTTTACAGCAATAAATACCTGATTCCTTTAGTAGAAATGTGGGACAAAATCTTCTGATCTGACAGTATCTTAGGTTTCATTATAAACATCCCCTTGGTTAAGAACAAAAAGTAGAATGCAGTGGGGTTAGAACTTAAGTCAGGACGCAGAGTGTGGAATTGTTAGTTTCCTGCTCTTGATTTGGATGTCTAATGCCTACTTTTCTGATAAAATTATTTTCAGTGCCCTGAAGTCAGAGCAAATTTAGTATCCCTTTAACCACTTGTATCACTTTACTCTTTCTAGTAGTCAGGCTGAATATTGGGGGGGGGGGNTATAAAATATAGAGCTGAATATTTTTAGAGTGCTGGTGGAAACAAAATTGACTGGAGACTACTACCTAGGCAAAAAATGATAAGTAAAACCTGCATCATGGAAATATTATCATTCTAAGGTTTCTTAAAAAGACTTCTACATCACTTAAAGAAAGTTTTCTGTAGGTAGAAAACCATATGTTCCAGTTTTTCCAGTAAAATCCACAATGCCTGTTGTCTTGGCCTTATTAATAATATTGCCCTTTCATTCTTAAAAAGCCTAAATTTGGATGATAAAATACATGGTTACCTCACTAGTAGAACTTTAGCACCATAGAAGCTTGGGCAACATTGGTATATAATGCTCTAAGAAGGATCTCATATTTCAGACATAATGATTAAGGGACACGGGTCTAATATTGAAGGGTATCATAAGTTCTGATATTCCACTGTTTCTAAGAAATTAGATTAATAAAAACAAGAAAGTTACAAAACAATGAGAACTTATAACAAAATTGTATAAACAAGTCACTTGAATATATACTTTTTCTGCAGCTGGTGAAAACGTGCTAAGTTACTTAATCTTTATTCATTATTTTCATGATTGCATTATTTAAAAAAATATATAAGAAAGTTCTATAGTGAGTTCCAAAAGTATCTCTGAAACAGGTCTTCATGAATGGTGATTGTTGGGGATTCTGGTATCTCTCATGCAGGGTGAGGATAATTTTTGCCCATCAGTGAATGACACTCTTTCTTTTGTCATTCAGCCCAAAATTTTAAACTCCAGACTATCATTATGCACTAGTAACCCTTGGGAGGCTCCACTTACATTATCCTTTGCTCATGCAAATGAACTTAGTTGCATAAATGGTGCAAATTAGGAAACAAGTTTTATGAAATTTGAAAATCTTAAGTGAAATTGATAAAGAATTGAAAGCGCTGGCAAAAGATCCAGTAAAATCAGTGGCTTGCAATGTGCTAAATGTGTTTATTTGTATTTTCAAAGTTTGGATTTCCTCATACATTTTCATACTGATGGAGATAAAATGCTAAAGTCTTAAATCCCTCTATGCCATGCTGAGTTGCTAAGGGCTGTTGAGTTTTTGTTATTTCTCCTCTCGAGTTAGCTCTGATTACGCCTGCTGAGTGAAAAATTTGTATTTGCCGACAGAAATAAGAACCACCCCACGTGCACGTGCACTCAGCAAATGCTCCAATACATCACAAAGATTTGCTCAACCCACCTTCAGAGGCCAAATCGAGCATGTTATTTTCTGTTTAGATCTGATTCTGGAGCCTATCAGTCAGGACTGTTTTCCAATCTCTGATTAAAGCAAGGCCTACAAAGCTGGAAGTGTTCACACACAGTCTCATTAGAGCGCTGGGTAGAGTGACCCAGGCCTTCTAGCACAAAGCTCTGAGTGAACTTCAAATATGAGAGTGCATCAATCAAATCCAGGCAAGGCTTTTATGTCATTTTTCTACTTTGCCTTTAAAGTCCTATAGGAATGCCCTTTCCAGCTGTACAGCCGAAAAGCATTCAATAGAAACAAAAACGCGAAGAACCCCGAATCCCTTGCCCCTGCCAAATGGGTATGGTTTTACCTCCCCCAACAAGCATTAGAGTCTTCTGTGCCTTTTAAATTATTTAGCATGTCCAACAATGCAATGGAGAATATATTCGCATCACTCAGTGGCTTTGTATTAATTATTAGTGCCCAGTTGAAAGAGAAACCAATAAGGTCAAAGACAATGCGATTGCATATTGTATGGTTTAAATAGAGGTAGCGGAGAGATTGAGGGAAAAATAAAGCAATGCTCTTGGAGGCTTTTCATGCCCTGCTCCCAACCCTACCCCAACGTCACTGCTTGCTTTCTTTTTTTTTTTTGTATTGGCTTATACCATTAGGAAAACAAAAAAGCTAAAATATAAAATGAGAAAAGGGTATAAAGAATCTGGGCAGAAAAGATAATAAGACATAAGCCAGAAAAAGAAGAATCAGGCATTTAGTTAATGCTTGTTCTATACACTGCTCAGGGCACTAGAGTCATTTTCAAAAATACATCTTTAAAAGATAAGCATAAAGCAAAACAATATAAATTTGCCCACTAATATCATTAGAGGAAAATGTATGGGTGCAGTTAGCAGTGATTATTAAATTTAGGTACTTTTTCTTCAAACATCAAGCCAAAAAACATTATAACACAAGTAACATCAGTATGAATTAAATAAAATGAGCTTTTGAAGCCTGAAAAACAAAATAATTCAAAGGGGAAAATAAATCTTTCCTACAGTGTAGATAGTTTCCTGAATCTTACACCTCTCTTTAAACAAGTGAATGATTCAACTACTCAAGATATCCTATGTTGATCCAATTAGGAAGAGCAATACACTGAAAATATAGTGTACATTAAAATATTGGGCAGATGTATTGTTTATTCAAGGGAATTCCCTGTATGTGTACATTTGTTTTCATTTCCAAACTTTACTAAATGGGAGGCAAATACTATCCAAAAATAGCACTTCACCCACTCAATATATATTGCAGCATGTAAAAGAGTTTTTGAATATATATATATATATATATATATATATATACACACACACACATATATATGTATATATATTTTTTAATTTTAGCATGTGTTTCTTTACAGGGCTTCAGATGTTTGGAAGAATTATGCAGATTATATAAATGAGTACTAGAGCATTATGCTACTTGATAGTGTCCCATCTGTGCTTCCCTGGTAGTGTTTGACGGGGCATCTGTGTAAACTGCATTTTTTTGGTTGTTGTTGTTAATTAGTTTATTGCATAAAACTTAATGCGCTACCTGATTAAAAACTTTTGTTCATTTCAGCACTTTCCCCCTCTAGAGCTGATGTTCATCTTTAGCTCTAGTCAGGTTCACTTCTTTCTTTGTAAATTTCTAAATTGAAATAGTGAAACAATGTGTTTTT